>NW_011888841.1:2895073-2910389 GCF_000151845.1 Pteropus vampyrus
GACTGAAGGCAGTCATTTCATATGATTTATAAATAAACGTTATGTTATGGTAAAACATGCCTCGTCTTGCTTGAAAGCTTTTCTTTTCACTGGGAGCTAAGAATAAATCGAAGAAACTGGAAGCATCATTAACACTCTAAATACTGAGCAGTGTTCTAGCAACATGTTAAACTATGTCTTATTTCTAGACCATAAAATAGTCCGGTAATGACGTTTAATACTAAACGATTAATTCATTAATATTTAGATGTATTTAAATATTAGAAATTTATTCTACTAGCATAGAGCTTAATCCTAAAAAAAACTTGTTGAAATATTTCATTGCAAATTTTGGTTCTTTCAAGTTTTTATGATCTTTTCTATTTCATATCAACTCATATTTTTGTTATTAAAACCTAAAAATGATTTTTATCATGTCTAAAAATACATAAAATTTGAGCATATCAGAATATCTAGAGAATCATTTTTTCCCATATCTCCTTATGGACAGCGTAACGGGGCATGTGTATTTAGGACTCTGACAAGATAGATTTTTATTTCCTTTTTTATGGAGGCTCAATGATGTGTTACGAGAAATAACCTTTTAGAAGTGATATGGTGTCTACACTCTAGCTACTCTGCACATTTCATACCCGTACTAAAGAGCTGTTTTATTTATGTTGCAGTCATTTGTGAAGGACTATATGATTTCTTTCACCAGACTCCTGCTGGGGTCAGACACCACCCCAGGGTCGGGCTTCCTTTGTTCTGTAAGTTAATCATTTCTCGGATAGAAGATTGTTCGCACAGACAGTCTGAAATCCATCTAAATGGACTTTGGCTAACTCTTCTACGTCATTGTCTTCCCTAATATCGGCTCAAAGACTAGCATCATGGTTTTTTAATTCCTTAAAATATGTTCAAGGGAAAAACATTATTTTAAAGTAATAATCATGATAAATAGCCGTTCTGTCCACAGTTCGGGTGTTTTTTTCCTAGCTGGAGATTTGAGGTTGAAGGATTCTGACCCAGGAGGCCATGCTGTGGAGGGCAATGGCGAAGACACAGTCGGCCTCTGTGTTTTACGGCTGAGTGTGCCAGGACTAAGTGTGTTTCATGAAGTGACTTGCCAACGATTCAAATTTAGGACTAGCAGAGGGACTAGGTGTTACGCCTCTAGTCTGCGAGCCTTGCTCATTCTCCTAACATCTTCCTCAATGCACGTGTCATGAGAACTTTGGACGGACAGTTCTTTTTTGTGCTAGAGTGTCCTTCATACTTAAAAATTTGTAGCATCGGCAGACCCTGTCCACTAACTCCAGTAGCAGCCTCTAGTTATTGCAACATTCAGAAAAGCATCTCCCAGTCAATGACCAGTGCTTAACGTCTCCTGGATTGAATGAATACAATGTCATGGTGCCACAAATGAGTAGTTGGTTTCTTAGGTTTGAGGAAACCCCAGGAATAAGGCTGAGATGGGGTGCAACTAATCAGTTTAACACATAGATAAGCACTTGTGACCTGGCACTTTGAGAATTCTAAATCTCAATAGATTCTACCCTTAAGAAGTGAAGAATAACCACTGGGTTTTTATGTCCTCCAAAGTTAATATGTAAATGATTCGTATGTATCCTAGATGGAAATCACCGAAGATGACTTAGGGATCAGAACGTACGCTCGACTTGATCAGAAGTTGTGTTCTTCTTCTGGGAACTTCCCCATCGGGAGCTACTGGACTGAATCTCAGAAAATGACTACAGCTGAGGTTTGGAACTAGCCCAATCTTCCTTTGAACGTCTCATCTGACTGAATGCAGCCATTCCCAGTCTTGGAAACTGATTTCTGAAAAATGTCAAAGAAACAAAAAGAATGCCGTCGGACACGTACTGCTGGTTTCCAGCAAAAACAAAAACGAACAGAAAAAACCTTATCATTTACTTGTTTAGTAAACTACGCCAGAATTTCTCAAAATATTGTTGGCTAAGGGACTATTCTAGAATTTGTGGATTTGGGGCCCTGAGTATCTTCTGTAGATCTAGGATTTTTAATTTCTAGAAGATTATAAGGAAGCAAATGAATTCTCAGTAACATTCTGATGTATAAGAAATGTTCTCAAAGCAAGCAATCTAGCTTTCTGATAAACTCCTCAACTGCATGTATTAGCATTTATTTAAATAAAGGAATCAAAACAAAGACAAGTTAGTAAGCACTGAAACTCACACTTTTCAAACTCTAAATTAAAGACTACCCTGAAGCCAAGAAAAAACTCAAGTAGCAATGCCAGACCTTCCCAGAGGAAGGCTCAGTAATTTTAAGAGCAAACTAGAGTCTATTAATACACAACACAATTTCTGATGGCTGCTCGCTGCTGCGAACTTACCCACATTTTGATTTGGTCACATTATGTGGTTCTAAATAGTTTATATACGCTTAGTAAACCATCACATTTTAAATTAGACTCTTTCATGAAATAAAAATTTTGGATAAATGCACTATCTTATCTGTGTTTATAAAATTATAAAATTAATATAAATGATGCTTTATATATTTTTTGATGGTTTATATTCTTGACATCTTCTTCTTCAGATACCTCAAGGTTATTTAAAATTTTGGTTAACCATTTCTCTTTATGATCTTACACAAAATTACCTCAACAATGAGGCTCAGATCAGTTATGTCCATTTCAGTAGGACATGTAATCATTAAATCAATTTGCGATAAAATTAATGAATCCTTGTATAGAAAAGAGCTTTCTAGGAAGCATAAGATTAATGGAGTAAATTTTGTTGTTGTTGTTGTTAAGATTTGTAGTTTGACACTTAAATAAGAGATATTGAGGCCAGCGGAAAATAGTTTAGTTTTTCTTTCTGGTGGCTTCGGGAATGCTAAAAGGAGATTTATTGGCATCTGTGGGGCTTAATCCAACGTTGTCACTCACTGACTGTGGTCCCTGTGGGTCACACCACAGAGAGCAAGACCAAATTAGAGAAAATTAGGAATTACTGACAGGAGAAATGTAGCAGACAGTTAAATAAGATAGTTTGGTCAGATATGCCTAAAATTTTAAAATCACTGGATCCAAAAAAATTATCTGATTAAAAATTAAGAGAAGGCAAATTTTTTTGCACTTAAATAATCATTTCATATATGAACCTGGCTAAGTACAAAGATTTTTATATAGCAGAGGATTGTCATGACCTTGTCTTCTACACAGGCTTTGTGAACTTGGACATTTGGACTCTGTCCTTGGTCAAGTGAATATCCACTTCAGACATTTTGTTTTATTAAAGAACTTTGTTGTATGCTGTTCACGGTAAGGACATCTGAGAATGTGTATTGCCATTAAGGATCATTTAGCATTATAAGTTGGTCAGTTCTTCCTATCATAAATAAAGATCATCTCAGGAAAATGTTTATAAATCTCCAAACCTCTAGCTCATATGAAAAACACACATCTTTGGAAAGAATAAAGAAAACTGGGTAAAATAAACATGACACCTCATGTCTTCTTGTGTGAAACTCAATTTATCTTTTGGCACATTTATTTTCTGCCTATTATAGAAAGTGAGATGATTTAAATACTTAAAGATAAAAATAGGACCATCAAGCATTTTTATAGCACAGTATATTAGGGACAGAAAAATATATAAGGGCAGAGAAAGTACTATTATTCTACATCCAAAATGAACTGACTACTGCAGTTGAGCTGGAATTCGACTTTTATTTTCCCGTTGAATAAAGCAAAAAGAAAACTGTTGCATTAAATGATAAAAGGAAATATGGGAGAAAGTGTTGTTTTCCTGGTCTGGTCCCTATCAGAAGAATGAGCATATTATGTGTGTCCTTATTTAAGAGCTTATACAACGTGATCGGCAGGGTTCGATTTTCAATCGTGGTTTCGCAAGATGCAAAAGTACCAGTAAGTGAATATCCTTTACTGCGAGCCTTGCTCATTCTCCTAACATCTTCCTCAATGCACGTGTCATGAGAACTTTGGATGGACAGTTCTTTTTTGTGCTAGAGTGTCCTTCATACTTTAAAATTTGTAGCATCGGCAGACCCTGTCCACTAACTCCAGTAGCAGCCTCTAGTTATTGCAACATTCAGAAAAGCATCTCCCAGTCAATGACCAGTGCTTAACGTCTCCTGGATTGAATGAATACAATGTCATGGTGCCACAAATGAGTAGTTGGTTTCTTAGGTTTGAGGAAACCCCAGGAATAAGGCCGAGATGGGGTGCAACTAATCAGTTTAACACATAGATAAGCGCTTGTGACCTGGCACTTTGAGAATTCTAAATCTCAATAGATTCTACCCTTAAGAAGTGAAGAATAACCACTGGGTTTTTATGTCCTCCAAAGTTAATATGTAAATGATTCGTATGTATCCTAGATGGAAATCACCGAAGATGACTTAGGGATCAGAACGTACGCTCGACTTGATCAGAAGTTGTGTTCTTCTTCTGGGAACTTCCCCATCGGGAGCTACTGGACTGAATCTCAGAAAATGACTACAGCTGAGGTTTGGAACTAGCCCAATCTTCCTTTGAACGTCTCATCTGACTGAATGCAGCCATTCCCAGTCTTGGAAACTGATTTCTGAAAAATGTCAAAGAAACAAAAAGAATGCCGTCGGACACGTACTGCTGGTTTCCAGCAAAAACAAAAACGAACAGAAAAAACCTTATCATTTACTTGTTTAGTAAACTACGCCAGAATTTCTCAAAATATTGTTGGCTAAGGGACTATTCTAGAATTTGTGGATTTGGGGCCCTGAGTATCTTCTGTAGATCTAGGATTTTTAATTTCTAGAAGATTATAAGGAAGCAAATGAATTCTCAGTAACATTCTGATGTATAAGAAATGTTCTCAAAGCAAGCAATCTAGCTTTCTGATAAACTCCTCAACTGCATGTATTAGCATTTATTTAAATAAAGGAATCAAAACAAAGACAAGTTAGTAAGCACTGAAACTCACACTTTTCAAACTCTAAATTAAAGACTACCCTGAAGCCAAGAAAAAACTCAAGTAGCAATGCCAGACCTTCCCAGAGGAAGGCTCAGTAATTTTAAGAGCAAACTAGAGTCTATTAATACACAACACAATTTCTGATGGCTGCTCGCTGCTGCGAACTTACCCACATTTTGATTTGGTCACATTATGTGGTTCTAAATAGTTTATATACGCTTAGTAAACCATCACATTTTAAATTAGACTCTTTCATGAAATAAAAATTTTGGATAAATGCACTATCTTATCTGTGTTTATAAAATTATAAAATTAATATAAATGATGCTTTATATATTTTTTGATGGTTTATATTCTTGACATCTTCTTCTTCAGATACCTCAAGGTTATTTAAAATTTTGGTTAACCATTTCTCTTTATGATCTTACACAAAATTACCTCAACAATGAGGCTCAGATCAGTTATGTCCATTTCAGTAGGACATGTAATCATTAAATCAATTTGCGATAAAATTAATGAATCCTTGTATAGAAAAGAGCTTTCTAGGAAGCATAAGATTAATGGAGTAAATTTTGTTGTTGTTGTTGTTAAGATTTGTAGTTTGACACTTAAATAAGAGATATTGAGGCCAGCAGAAAATAGTTTAGTTTTTCTTTCTGGTGGCTTCGGGAATGCTAAAAGGAGATTTATTGGCATCTGTGGGGCTTAATCCAACGTTGTCACTCACTGACTGTGGTCCCTGTGGGTCACACCACAGAGAGCAAGACCAAATTAGAGAAAATTAGGAATTACTGACAGGAGAAATGTAGCAGACAGTTAAATAAGATAGTTTGGTCGGATATGCCTAAAATTTTAAAATCACTGGATCCAAAAAAATTATCTGATTAAAAATTAAGAGAAGGCAAATTTTTTTGCACTTAAATAATCATTTCATATATGAACCTGGCTAAGTACAAAGATTTTTATATAGCAGAGGATTGTCATGACCTTGTCTTCTACACAGGCTTTGTGAACTTGGACATTTGGACTCTGTCCTTGGTCAAGTGAATATCCACTTCAGACATTTTGTTTTATTAAAGAACTTTGTTGTATGCTGTTCACGGTAAGGACATCTGAGAATGTGTATTGCCATTAAGGATCATTTAGCATTATAAGTTGGTCAGTTCTTCCTATCACAAATAAAGATCATCTCAGGAAAATGTTTATAAATCTCCAAACCTCTAGCTCATATGAAAAACACACATCTTTGGAAAGAATAAAGAAAACTGGGTAAAATAAACATGACACCTCATGTCTTCTTGTGTGAAACTCAATTTATCTTTTGGCACATTTATTTTCTGCCTATTATAGAAAGTGAGATGATTTAAATACTTAAAGATAAAAATAGGACCATCAAGCATTTTTATAGCACAGTATATTAGGGACAGAAAAATATATAAGGGCAGAGAAAGTAATATTATTCTACATCCAAAATGAACTGACTACTGCAGTTGAGCTGGAATTCGACTTTTATTTTCCCGTTGAATAAAGCAAAAAGAAAACTGTTGCATTAAATGATAAAAGGAAATATGGGAGAAAGTGTTGTTTTCCTGGTCTGGTCCCTATCAGAAGAATGAGCATATTATGTGTGTCCTTATTTAAGAGCTTATACAACGTGATCGGCAGGGTTCGATTTTCAATCGTGGTTTCGCAAGATGCAAAAGTACCAGTAAGTGAATATCCTTTAAGTCAGACTTGTATTTAAATAAAAAGAGGGGACGGTAATGAAATATCAACTCAGGGAAGACACTGGGTTTTATGGAAAGCAGGCAGCAGTGTGAGGTCAGGGGGCCCCCAGGACGGTGGTGAAAGCACCAGCAAGGACGAGCAACCTGGAGCAGAGCAGGGGCTTCGGTGAGATCTTTTCAGACAGATAACATCTGTCATCTCGATGTTCAAAGATTAGACAAGTGCCCAAGAGTTTAGGATGAAGTATTGATAAATAGCATCCTAATTAATCAATATAATAAGACAGTTAAAACTCTAGGAACAAACCACCACCAACAAAAAATTTATGCAGAAATGAATAGTAAACACATTTCCTGTGTAGCTCATCTCTAAATTGTATTTAGTCATAATATGCCCTGAATTTTGATCTAACCAATATTATACTTGACCAACTTTGAAATGACAGGAGATGGAAAAGGTAGTGAAACAGGTGGAAGACTGTTAATTCCTCTTCTTCCAGAGTGAGAAGTTAATAGATAAAAGTAGCAACTGCAAAATATATCAAGCATGTTACATAGAATCAGAGCGATAAAAGCCTGTTAACAAATTCAGCTTAAAGAGGTAAATGCAGATGCATCTTAAGAGGGAAATAAAAGATATTATGGTGGGAGTTTCTATAAAAATAGCATTTTCTGACTATTTACACTATGTATTGATACCTGATAAAAGCAACAACTAATAATCTGATAGCCATGAAGTATTCATATTAGACCTATTCATTGATATTTCTACACTTTATACTTTCAAGTGTTAAATTCTATCCTATTCTATCAAGAATTTTTTAACAAATGCCAATATTTCATATAAATGTGTCATAAGAATAGATGAATATAAAGACTCTAGGCCTTGCTTCCTTGTCATTTCACAGAGTTAACAAAAACATATCTTAAAGGCAGATGCAGGTTTGTATGCCATGTCACCTCTAGTCTGTCGTCAGTGTCTTACCAGATTCTATGTAGAGAAAAAAATAGTTATTACAAGTTATATTGCTTATAATAAGTAGAAGAAACACTGAATACTTTAGCAGACATTTCTGAGAAGACAAATGATGATAAAGGATTTTTATAATTAAAATTACAAAATTGATAAAAGGCCTGGAATGCAACCTCAGAGTTTTCTGGTGGGCTATGTATCTGGTGGAACGTGTTAGGGAGGAGGATTCAGGCAAACACAGAGTCGAGTGGGGATGTGGACCGTGGCCAGAAAACGAGTCCGTGGAAAACGGGGTGCAGCTGGATCTGCCCCGTCTCGGCTGGTCGTACATCACCACACCAGAAGAACTTCTACCACCATCTATATGTGTCTGTCTAAGGGAATTTTTATAAACATCAGAATCTCCTGGTTCAAACAAACAGACAGACAAACAAAACAAAGGACCTCTTAGTGACAAAGAAGAACAATATTTCTGTCTACAATCCTTTATCTACAATTCGGACATCCCAAAAGCTCGCTAAATTCATTTGGAGGCAAAACTTCACTTAAATTGTCATGAGATTATTTATAATATTTATTATTCCAATTAAAGTGAATATTCATATTTTTTATCGAAGATATCTAAAATTTTTTATTATAAAATGTTACTCAAGACCCACGAGGGGCATAACCTGCAATACAATATATGATATAGTGCTGTCTTTCCAAAATCTGAAAGATTAAGAATTAGTAAATGTCCTTGTCCTTATTTTTCTTTTTAAGGTAAGAAAATGTGGAACTGTATTTGCCTCCAGTTTTCTAGTGTACTGAAAATTGCATTTGCTTGAAGTGTCTATTACCAGTGAAAATTTTACTAGATATTAGTAAAGGATTCTTTGCCAGCATCTTTACAATCTACACAGTCAATTTGTGGAAAATGTTAGTCTGATTGTCGGTCACCTGCATAGTCATTAACCCTGTAACTTTAAAAATGTGCACAATAGAGTAATAATTGACTCTCCCATCTACCAACCACTGAGTCTTTAAACTGGAATGCGATATTTAAAATATATTATTAATATAAAACTTTACTTTGTACAAAATCATACTATTAAAATTATTTTAACAAAAATTAAGAAAGAACAGTTTCAAAACTCTAGTTGCCCATTCTCTGCTGTTATTCACTAAAATGACATTGATTCCCTTCAAAATTTTACTTCTACCTATTGAAAAGTTAATAGAATATTATCCTTTAAAACTGAAAAATAAGATAGCATAATTTTTACAACTCCCAGATACTTAGGGGTTATTTGGTGACTGAGCACATCAGTTTTTTGGAGTCTACAGACAATGTGAAAGCTCAGAATATTTCTGTGAACTTACTTAAATTTATACGTAGGGGAAAAACAAAAACAATCTTATTATAAGATCTGATTTTAAAATAATACAGATCTTAATAATGATTATATAGACCAATAATGATTATCGAATGTCAATAATTATGTCAAATATTCTCATGAATATAGCAGTTTCCAAAGCTCCAATCATTTTATTTCCTTCTAGGATGACTTTTTCTTTCTATCAAAGCTGAGAAATTTTTTGAAACCCTCCAACAAAAACAAACAAACAATCTAACAACAACTTTCTGGTAAACTAAAAATAATAGCTTATTCTTTACATAACTTTATTCAATGGCTCCATGATAAATAACAAAACACACAATTAGATTATCCATGTGATGGGGGTATTTGTCATATTTTGTCCTTGTTGCTGATTGTTTCACGTGTGTAAACTTGTTGAGTCATCGGTTAAACTGTACTTGGTGTGTTTTTTTTCCCTCCCTTGTGTCGGTCTCGAGAAACAGCATTACAAGTATTTTATTTTTCTCCCTTTTGTCAAATGGTTAAGGTACGAATTCAGAGCTGATAAAGAAAAAGAATATTAAGGACTGAATTCAATATTTCAGATTATAAAAAAAACAAATTAATTAAGCTGAACTGTTATAAGTGCTTAATTTTCAAGTTATTGTATATTTTCCTTATCGGATGGAAAGTTAATTTCACCTGTTTGTCTTCAAATTATAGTTAGGTACCAATCCAATCACGTCACTGCATAGTGTCATTACCAGGTCGGCCCCAGTGGCTATGCCTGGCTTGTCCTTGAGTGAGGTGTCCACCTTTAATGTAATCAGAAAGCTGACATGAAAATTTCATGCCTATTCTTGGATTTAATTACCTCTCGGTTAATTTAATTTTTCAAAATTCTCTTCCTGTCAGTATCTTACATAGTACCAAAAAATTAATGATAATTTTCCTTACTTAACTCACATGATGAAGCGTCTATAATGGATGTCTGATGCCTACTATAGCAAGTCAAATTTCTTTTTACTGGATTTTAACATACAGTTGTCGCCCTTTACCCACAGCTTTGCTTTGAGCAGTTTCAGTTACCTGCAGTCAATCACAGCCCGAAAATATTCAGTGAAAAATTCCAGAAATAAACAATTCACCAGTTTTAAATTGCATGCCAGTCTGAGTAGCATGTTGAAATCTGTCACCACGACACTCTGGTTCACACAGGACGAGAATTACCCCTTAGTCCAAAGTGTTCACACTGTATACACGGTACAATAAGAGTTTTTGAGAGAAAAAGACCACATTCATATAACTTTTACTACAGTATACTATAATTGTCTTATTTTATTATTAGCTATTATTGTTAATCTCTTACTGTGCCTAATTTATAAATTAAACTTTATTATAGGTATGTAATAGGAAAAAGCAGTACATAGAAGGTTTGGTGCCTGTGTTTTCAGGCACCCACACACCTCCACGGATAAGGCGGGACTACTCTACTGCACATTCTAGCCGTTCTTTATTGATACTCCCTCTGTCCCTGTTCCTAGCACATCATTTATTCAATTATTTTGCACGACCAAATGAGGACTGGACTTGGAACCAGATGATCTGAGTTTGGCTTCTTTTACTAGCTACATGTGACCTTGGACTACTCTCAACACACAGTGGAGTGAAGATTAAGTAGAGAGCACATTATTGTCACTCCACAAGTTATAAAAAGGAAGAAATGTGTTAAGTGAATTTTCAGAGTAAACAGCAAATGATTATGTGCAAAGTACATATAGTAACGTAGATCTTATTTCATTGTTTTTCACTGGTGCGTCATCATTTTTGAGTGTACGACTAGAATTAGAAAATGTTTATGTCAATACACTTAAATTTTTAAATAAAGTACAGTAAGTATTCCTGTGATTTAAATACCTTACAATCTTAGTCAAACAGATATATTCACTAAGCTCGAATGCATTCTAATTCAAACACACACACATTGTCTGTCTGTCTCCCTCCCTCTCCCTTTCCCTCTCCTGAATTCTGAGGTCATCTGTAAAGTTCTTTTACTTTCTCTCAAAAAATTTTACTCTTGAATCTTTTTTACTTTATTTTATAATTTCTATTTATAGTATTTTCTAGCTCTATAGATTCTTGTTCATTTCCAACCCCGGAAAAGCATTTCTTGCTTTCATTATTTACTTTCTTTAAGTTAATCAGAGTCTTACTGGAATACTTATTAGCAAGAAGCAATTGAAATGGATCCGATCTATTTAATTTAACTACACAGTGGTGGCTTTCTGTCCACTTGACACCTTGAACTGCATGGAGATCACTCTTCCCTGAGCTGCCACAGGAAGCACATTGAGCCTTTGGTCTCAGCTCCTTGTCGAATGGCTGCTAGAACCTACCTGACCAGAAAGGAATAGAAAATTATAAGGTTGATCTAAGCTGACCAGGCCTTCATAAGGGAGTGGTGACCTTTACGCAACAGTCTACGTGGGTCAATAATACTGTTTTATGTGGATTCTTTACATAAGAACACAGATATTCATATCTACCAAGTCTTATGTCATTGTATCTCTTCTTCAATTAAGGCATGACATATGTCATAGAAATTTTCTTTCCCATGGCTCACTTATCCTTAGCAACATATGCTTTACGACAGTGGTTCTCAAATGTTAGAAAAAGAAAGGGATTGTGTGGTATGTGTGTGTGTGCGTGTGTGTGTGTGTAAATGTTTTGAGCATAGTAAAATTGATGTCCTTAGAATCACTATAATAGTTTTTCATTGTATGTTTAGGTCCTTTCTTTCGGACTATAATATGCTGGAGATGATAGCTCTCCGACCTACCCTGCAGTGTGTAGGGTCTACACACACACACACACACACGCACGGTTGAAACCACTGCTTTAGGCTATATATTCCTGTAATTCTGGAAAATGATAAGTGAAAATTGTGCTGTGAAGGTGAGCTGGCAATGAAAAGTATGATTCTAATAACGTAAACTATTTGAATACCTTTATGCATATGTTAAACCTGTGTGCTTATTTAATGTTCTTCTGTTTATTGATGTTTTGTTTGTAAGTCAGTTTTGGAGTTTAAAGTTATCTGGGTGTACAAGAATATTCTCTACACACATAGGTAATTATGTATAATACATAAAATCTGAGCATATAAACTCAAAATGACATTTTCTGCAAAACAAAAATATGCTTTTATATTTGGCTATTTCTAGACATAAAACAAGTCATTTAGTTAAGAAAAACTACTTTCAGTTTTCTGACAAACCACAAGCTAAGGATGAGGACGATGGTCTAGATGGGGTCACACTTGGATCCTGACCTATGAGACACATCTGCAGATTCCTTCGGCGACAACTCAGAATGTCTTCAACCATAAATCAGACAGCACAGTTCAAACCTACTCTAAAGGCTATAAGACTATTCTTGAGGGGGACGTGAATCCAGATTACAAGCACTCGCTTTCAAGCTACTGGGTAAATTGATTTATTTTAAAATACCACTTTGTTGCCCAGATTGCTCAAGAACCTATGACAAGAATAACTGTTCAATAAAAAGCTGAGAGAAAGGTGAATCGAGTCACTTTGGGGTGTGTGTGTGTGTGTGTGTGTGTGTGTGTGTGTAGTGTGGAAAAGAATCTTCGATATATTTTGTGAATCTGACACTTTCTATCTTTCTGAAAACAATGAAGGTAAATTAAACTATTTTAGGCATAGGAAACTTTCTCATTTATAAAGTTTTCAGTTCTTATTCTTGTGAAGAAATGTTTTCAGCCTCTTTTCAATCCTATTAAGTTTGATAAATATTTGGATAACGATATAACTAAGTGCATTAAATTTATATGAAAATTGTTGGTGCAGCCATATGAAATTTTCATTTCCTTATTGAACTACATCAAGATGTTCCCAGAAGCATTTCATATAAAATATACATCTTAGTCCGTTCAGGCTTCTGTAACAAAATACCACAGGCTGGGTGGCTTATAAACAACAGAAATTCATTTCTCACAGTTCCAGAGGCTGGAAGTCTGAGATTAGGGTGGCGGCGTGGTCGGTAGGGGGCCCTTTGGGTCAGACTTCTTATTGCATCTTCACAGCACAGGAAGGGTTGGGGAGCTCTCCGGGGTCCCCGTCGTGATCCCACTCATGAGGGCTGATCCTCAGGACCTGATCACATCCCGAAGAACTGCCCCCCCCGCCCCACTGACACAGTATCCTTTGGGATTAGGATTTCAATGTATGGATTTTGAGGGGACACAAACACTGAGATCAGATCACAGCAATATGCAGACATCTTTTCTAATTCTCACAAACGTTAGTATCAAATCTTGATTTTTTAAGTTAATAATGACATTCAGCGTCTGAAAATAACATTATGAAGAAGTCGGCCCGGAGTCTTCGCATTATGAACTAGGGAGGAACAGTTCCGAGCAGTACAGAGCAAGAAACCTCCCCTGTCACTTAGATGCCCGCTCTCTTCTTCAGATTCGCAGAACTTTAACCAAGAGATCTTTACCCCCAAATATCTCTTTATAGCATCTTGATTTCTTGTGAAATGTGGTCGCTGATAGAGAAAACCATACCAAAAATATGTCATTCCACCTTTTTTACAACCATTTTCACTTTTATATAACCTCTCATCATTATTTCTTTTTTTCTTCCTTTTACTTTTTTTTTTTTTTCCCATGCAAGATCCTTAGCCATCGTGTTAACTGATATTTATTGGGCATTTGCTGAGACAGGCCCTTTATTATGCACATTTCATGTATTATCTCTTAGATCTCAGAGAAACACTGTGGGCAAAGTAAAATTAGAATTATCCCTTTTCAGACAGGAGAGAGTTTAAATTACACAGCCAGGAACACAGCTGCTAAGTGGCAGGTAGAACCTGCAGTTAAAGCCGGGTCTGTCTGATGCCATGACACTTGCTTTTAACCTCTGTGTCACTCTGACCCTAAGCTCAGGGAAAGGTCCTACGATAAAGGCACTTTTGAGTGTCCCAACACTGCCCTGTTTTCACTAGATCACAATGCCATGTTCAAAACACAATAAAGCCACCACCAGGTATGAATGACAGCAGAAAAGTGTATTTATAAATGAACCTTCTTTTAAAACACACAGGTGCACGTGCGCACATTCAGCACCCAGGAACTGAATACAGTTCCTACCAGTGAAACTGATATTGTGGACAAATATTCTAAGATATATTAATATGATTACTCTGTGTAGTTGACGGTTGGCGAATGTTTTCTTCATACATTAATGTGTTAATTTGCACAAAGTTTCTATGAGGTAGAAGATGGGTATTATTATTCTCAGTTTACACAGAGTTTAAGTAGCTTTGTTATAGGGACAGAGCTAGGAAAGATACAGAATAAAATACACAAATCCAAATTTGTGTATTTTAATATATAAAAATACACAAATCCAAATTTGTGTATTTTAATATATAAAAATTGTATGTACTTTTCATTGTATAATATTGGAACGATGGGACAGAGGCATGCATATTTCAAACATGTAATAAACAATCTATGTGTTGTCAGTTTTGGTTTCTTAAAATTAATCCCCAAATCCTTCTAATTCTTTTTTTTTTATAGTTAAAGTGAAATATATAAAGAAAGGCTTCTTACTTTATTGAATTATTAACAAAAGGCCTCGTGAGTCTTATGGGTTTTCTGTATAAATCATATTCCCTTCCTTGGGAAATTCAAAACAGTGATGAATAGGGCATTCAATATTGTTTAGGTAATATATATATAGGCTTCAGTTTATGATTTAGATGTATTTTTGACGTAATTCTCGATACATGCACCTAGGAAAAAGCACCCACAAAGAAACAGTGTTTTATCCTCTTCTTGGAAGAGAAGCAAATCTTTATCTCTTCCCTAAAATATTTTATGGTTGCGTGACTTGAATTTTAAGTGGCATTATACGAACATAATGCTTTGAGGATTTGGTCTGGCAAAATTACCATTTCCACATCTTTGTAGGAAATCAAACTATATTACAGAGACTTATGACTAGAAAAATCACATCAAATAAATTTAAGATTGTAATTAATAAAACTCTGCAAGTCATATGTCTAAATATAACTAATATATTTTCATTTTTGCTGCAAAGTACATATAAATTGAAACTTCTGAACAAAGATTGATATTCTTTACTGATATTTCTCAAGTGTTTATGTATTTTACTTCCACAGAAGAGGATTTTCAGTATATTAACAAGTAAGTAGAGACTATCAAGTAGGTAGAGTAAGTTGACTTATAAAGGTATCCATTATTGCAAAACCATGTTATCAAGAATTTTAATACTTCCA
>NW_011888841.1:2911279-2937703 GCF_000151845.1 Pteropus vampyrus
GTCGTTATCAGATTGTCCTCTATATTTTTGAGTCTGTTTTTGATTAGTTTGTTCTTTTTGTTTCTTAGATTTCTCATATAAATGAAGTCATATGGTATCTATCTTTCTCTGTCTGACTTATTTCACTCAGCATAATAACTTCATTTTGGAACAGGAAGCTTTTATTTACTAAGGGCCTATAATCAAAGGGGAGTTTCTTAGTTGAAAATCAGATTTAGTAGTGAAAGAATAAATCAAAATAGACTTTATGAGTTTGTTCATTGCTTTTCCTTCCTATGGAGAGATTTAAGTTTTATTTGTGATTCTAGAATACATTTGCGAAATATTAATATTTACAATATATTTTTGTTTCGGATACGAAGAACAATTCTTGAAATATGTTGTGATATTTTAGTCAGAAAACATTTTATGTGAATAGTTAATGCATGAATTAAAAAGTGCTTTCTGTTTTCCTCTGGGTCATATAAGGGAATAAAAAATTCACATTTTATAAAGTTCATTCCAATGCTATTTTTAGAAAGAGCGATAACTTAAAATCCTTTAAAATGTTAGTAATTCCAAAAATAAAAAAATTCTTATAATCTTTATTTAAATGTCATGTGAAATACTTGTAGGAAATTTAGAAAAGTCCATTACATGGACTTAATTTCAATAAAGTTTTAAAATACCTAGTTTTTTTGTCTGTTTTTGGACTCAAACAACTCTATGTCAATAGTCATTTGGTAAGATAACTCTGATCCATGAAAAATTAAATCCTTTCATAAAAATTTACATAGGAGGAGGCAAAGGTATTTTCTTATGTTCATATATAATTTCAAGAGGACATATTTTCTAATAATATTTATAATAATGGAAAATTAGTATCAATGATTATGATTTTGCTCTTCTGTGAAAAGTCTCATGAGATAATCATACCACGATATTGCAGAAACATTAATACAACCACAGGCCAAACTTATTCCTAAAATATCTAATTATCAATACTCATTTCCTTTAAAGTCTCAAATATCTATCAGTGTGGAAGAGTGGGAAAACACCAAAAACTGCAAAGAACAAGGTCATCACCGAGGCAACCACTGCAACTCCATGCCCAGCGACCAATTCGGCTACCCCCGCTGAGGAGAAAGAGCATAATGTGGGCGGAAGACTAAGCAGAAAAGGTCCCAAACGCTCTGGTAAAACAGCTCAGAAAACAACCCAGCGGCGACTGAACCTCTACAGAAGGTCAGACGAGAGCTCGCTGAACTTGTGAAAAACAGAACGAAATATCCGGGTCTGTCTACAGTGGAGTATGCTTCGTCCTCTAAACATATCGCATGATATGGACTTGTGATTTCTGGCCACTAGTCATTGTAGAGCTGACGCTCATTTAGTAAGCTGAGAATCACACTTTGTCTTACAGGTCAGTGGGGTGGGGTTAGTGACACATAGCTACTCTCCCACAGGAAATGATGATGAGAGTAAAATTAAAGTGCTAAAAATGTTAAGTATTTGCTCTGTTCTCTAGGCCTTGTGAGGAACACTTTACAAGAACTATCTTCATTTTAATTTTCACAAAAACTTTTATTTTAGAGATAAAGAAACTAAGTCGAGGAACTTCCTAGTTAGCTTGTTAATAGCATAGCTGAGGTTTATGTCTGGTTCTGTCTGGCTTCAACGCGTCTCTGTCTGTCTGTCTGTCTCTCTCTCTCTCATATACACACACACACACACACACACATCTTATTGTAGGGCCTGGAATCAGATGAATCTGAGGCATTGGCAAGTCACTAAATGTACCAACCACAGATGAACCAAAATGTTCCTATAAAACATGATTAGCTCCTTGTGGTCCAGAAACAAAACATCTTCAAAAGCTCTAATTTAAAGCTCAAATAATGTTTGAGCTCATATAGTGCAGATCTGTCTCAATAATCGTCAGCTCCTAAATTGATTCATGACTGTGACATAGATCATGTGGCACAGATTAAATGCATTAGCAAAGATAACTTGAAAATATATCGCTTATCACAGTATGAATTTTATCTTAAAAATAAATTTAGTCAACTTAGAAGAAAACCAAACAATAAATAAGTGGTTTGTTTTGTTATATGTGTGTGCATGTATGTGTGTGTAAACCAGAAGCCAAGAAACTGTAAATATCATATGGTTTAAAGATAAAATAGAATACATTCCGTATTCTCCCGTCTCATCTTTGTTATGAAAGTCTCAACCTGAAACAAGGTACATAGGGAGAAATTTTAGTCTTTGAATTAGATAGAGTTTAAAAGAAGTTACCTGTATTTCTTTGGGCAAGAAAAGCATATTGGCTAAGACCTACCCTGTGCCAGGAGCAATGCAATGCGGTTTTCGTACATTTTCTCATCACTTCTCATGACTCTGATTAGATAGGTTTCCCATTTTACCCTTCAAGAATTTGAAGCTCAGGGGATAAAGGCTGAGGAAATAACCCAGCAGCGACTGAGGGCACACAGTAGAAATGTGCCCGTGTCAGGGTTCCCTATGCAATTGGAATTCACACGTTTTTAACAGTATAAATCGCAAGGCTTCCTGGTGTGGCTGCTGCTACAGTCCAGGTCCATTTTGACATGGATTGTTGTAAGTTTCATACTGTTAGTAAAAGATGAAATGCAAAGGGAGGGAAAAAAGAAGTCCTTTTAAGTGAGAAAGAGGTAACTACTAGTTAGACATAGAATACATCTATCAGAAAGCCTTAGTTTCTATGTAAATTTATAAGTTGCAGGAAATAATAGATTAACCAAGAACTCTTTTTTTTTTTTTATAGCTAACATGGTGACTTAATTCTTGGTTATTCTCTTTCTTATGGGGAATAATCAAATTTGATAAACGATTGTTATTCTTGTCTGCACCTATAACAGATATGGTGGTGTTAATAGTAATAGTAATGCCATCAACTTCTATTTTCAGACACTTTTGTAAATCATTGATCATCTTCATGTAAGTTTTCAACGACAACCAAAAAATCCCCCAATTTCTAATCAATGTCAGGGATTTTTTTCTAGCACAAAATTATTCACAAATTTATCATACAGCAAAATTACCAAAGACTGAAAAGGCACTGTCGCTAAAAATTTCTTCTAGAATGTTTTGCAACATTTGGACTTAGGAGGAATAATAGAAGTATCTGAGATCGCTATAATGACTTTGTCAACAATTTATTATTTCAAAAGAAATTGACACTGAATTTTTATTATTTTAAAAAAATATATTTTTTCCCAATATAAATGAATAACATTGATATCACAATCAATATATTCCTACGATAGAGTCCTCAAAATCGTGTAATTTTACGTTATTCTGTATTTCCAGAACTGATCCAGTCTCACAAGAAGGCAGTCAGAAACAGAAGGTGATATCCATGGTTGTTTTGTTACTTTCATTCTATATATAGAATGTTAATAGAAAAAACCTAAGCTTTTTCCTTAAGAGATAAAGTAATGAAGCTTTCAAAGGGTGTAACTGCTGAGCTGATAATGATGTACATGAAATGAAAATATTTGGACAATGAATTTTCCATATCTCCCTAAATTAAACTATAAAGTTTTGTTTCACGGGATTGTGTTATATCTTTCCCAGAACATTAATCTTTCAATGACACCAATATTTTTACATAATTTAACACCATAGTTAACTTAATTGCACTTAAATATACATATATTTTATCTTTATAACTGAAAATTCAAATGTTATGTGTTGGCTTATGTTTAAGAAAAATGTGGCCAATTTGAATAAAATGTCTTTTGTCATTGAGAAAAAAAGTTAATTGGTTGAGTGAACTTTTAATTTCAACATTTTATTATGGGTTGAGTATAAATAGTCAATGAATGAGCAAAGAACAGAGCTTTCTAAATGCATTAAAACAGTAAGAAGAAACTTCTGATTATGATGACTATGTGCTCTAAATTTAAACAATTACAAAAATATAAATCACTAGTGTGCGGACACCAGACGAAAGAAAGCATGTACTTTGTTCCCGGAGAGAAGGGAGACAGATGAGTTGTCTTTTACAGGCTAGAAGGTGAGCAAGTGGATCCAAAATACGAAAATCTGAGCTGTACCAGTAGCAAAATCAATCAACAGAAAGAGTTCCAGAAAAATAAGGATCTTGAAGTGGTTATTATATTGCCTACATGTTCAACGTGATAGAGAAAAACAGGAGAGTGATAAAGAGAAATTGAAGATAAAAGGGACCAAATTAAAACTCCTAGACTTTAGGGTCTTTCCGTTGTGATACAATCTATTTACGTGGAGCACTTCAAGAAATTTTGCTATGAAGCTTCTGACTCAATAATTGCATATGCTAATTAACATAGCAAATAAGTTTCTTGGTAAGTACCAGCAATTGATGAATTTGACTCTATAGAATTTATTTTAGATTTTTTAATATTCCAGTACATTTATTCCAAATTTCTCAAGAAGAACAGTTCCATTAAGATAATTATGTCAATGATGAAATAATAATTTCAATAGAACAATTTATATAGTGCTTTTTATTTTGCCAAGGTCAGAGATTACTTATCAGGAGGAGCACGTCACATATCCTCACACAGATTTCCTTAGTAGATATTTTTGCTTGATAGGAAATAAGAGTTTTCTTGATTCTGGTTGATCAGCCAAATCTTCCATCCCAGAACCAGAAATGAGTACAACATCATATTCATTATGAAGGAGAAAAGTTGGGTATTGACATTGACTGAGAAGTTATTTGTTAAAATTTTTTCTCTCGAATGCTACTGTTCAATAATGTTCACTATTTATATAAAAAAGTTCAATAATGCCACTGCTTATGTGAGATTTTGACTTATAGACAAATGAGATATAGGTTTTCTACTAGAATGATTATATTTCAGAGTATCATGTTTCAGCTTTCAGAAGGCACTATCAATTTCTGTTCCTTTGTACAGCACTTACGGAAATTTACACAGGGGGGAATTTCTCAAAAAAGCATAAACTCAAATTGCTTTTTATATAGAAAATGGTCCTGGTAATCTCACCCAGCACAATCTGCTTTAGTTGAAACTGTACCTTACTTGGTGTAAGCTCATTTTATATGCACACTACAACTCCATCTTCAGCCAGCGGAGTTGGCCGTCCTCCCCTAAGATTGACATATATAGCAAATAAAAATATAGGATTTCCAGTTAAATTTAAGTTTCAGATAAACGATAAATAATTGCTTAGCACAAGCATGGCACATGTAATAGGCGGGACATATTTATGCTAAAATATTTGCTAGATTTCACAGAGTATTCTCTATTTTGCCTGACAACTCCACCCTATGCCAGAATATACTTCCTTGTGTGGACCCTGGAGATACATGCAACTAAATATATTCTTTAATTGAATAGTAATTTGATGATCTTGTGATGATAATAGTTTTACTGTCATACTTATGGTGGTTCAGTTATAATGAAGTTATCCGTCTTGTAAGATAAGGATTTTTATTTGTAGACTTTAAAAATAGTGCACATTTACATGTTAACTTGAAATATCATAACTAAAAATATTATCTTTCCTATTGAGGTGGCAGGTTTTTGGGCAGATGAACCTGGTGGTAGACATTACTTTGTGAAAATAATATATATTTTCCAGTGCAGGAAATAAGCGGGGTCAGCTATCTGTCCTATAAAAGACGTTTGTTTTAATTGTGTGCAGTTATATGAGTATTGATATTATCTCTATTGGTCTGAAATACATTCTTAGATTTTGGATCAAACTGCAAAATTTAGTACTTCTTTCAGGAGCCATGCTTTTTCTACTCCTGAAGTGTCTACAAGGATCCTCTGTCTCTAGAACAGGGTTTTAAACAGTCCCTGTGCACGGCTGGGAGGGGGTCATGCTTACTGAAGTGTGTGTCCACATGGCTTTACATCACCATCCTGGCAGAGCCTTGGCAGCTAAAATCTTTACATCCCAACGCTGTTTTCTTTTCCCCTATATAATGCCAATTCAGCTCTCCAAACTTGAAGCCTGACCATGTCTTTAGAGTGAATTGACAAAATTAAAAGGGTATAGCCTTTTATTTTAAAAATATGAATTGTTTTAGAGGATTAACAAATGGCTCAGTAGTATACTTCCCCTGAAACTTATAATTAAATTCTGTTTCATAGAATTCTTTGCATTCTGCAAAAACAATAGGATGGCTTATGTCAGATATATCATGTAAAAAAGCCAAACGTATTTAAGGCCTTAGAGATTTTTGATACATTTTCGCTGTGTTTTCTAAACACAATGTCATTAGATGATTTTTCACAGATTTTCCCATGTGAATATTCCTGTCTGGGATGGCATCTGTAGCCACAATTACTTTTTTCATAATTGATAAAACATAACAAATCAGGTCAACATTTCATCCAGCTTTCTTAAATAGAAATACTTTTTCAGTGTAAAAGCTTAAAGGATAGAATATAACTGTAGCTGTTTTGAACAGAATTAGATACTTTATCACCTATTGGAACAAAAAATGAATACCTGTCAGGTATTTCCAATGACAGTAATTTGAAAATGGAATTATGTACACAATCATGCTGTAGGACAACTGTGGCAAATTCTCGTTGACAGCTCTGGTTTGAAGATAAGATGCTCTATAATAATTCCGGTAATTTTCTGTAAGTTGTATAACAAACTCGGCATTTGTTTATCTTCCGGATGAAATGAACGATCATCAGAGCACCGTGCCCTACATCCTGATCAGCCTGTCTCCACGCACCAGACTGGAGCTGGACGATGTTGTGTAAGTTGATCTCAAACCTCACACAAGGCACTGATTTGCAGAAAACCACTAATTTATTATTATGTTTATCTCCACCATGATGGCCTGCCTAACCCCTTAGGATTCTTGTGATATAAATGTCCGAGTCTAATTTTTGTGTTCAATAAACACATGCATTTTGTGTATCGTTGTGCGTAATACTATTTTTAAAGGGCATTACATGGTTATACAGAATAAAAGGCAAGGATTTTGTATTCTGTGAGCTAATATATCTGTGGGGAAATAAGAGGAAATACGTGGAATAGTAAGAGATTGGCTCAAAGGAAAACCTGAAATATCTTGCACTACTCAATTCTAAAGACCTTAGATTTCTCACCAAAGTGAATAGGTCAAAATATTTACTGGCTAAAGGTCTACAGCAGTAAATCTGATTCATCCAAAACTATGCATTCTGCACGAACAATGCACTAGTATTGCCTTAAAAGTGTGACAGAGATGAATGAGACTTTTTACCTGATTTCGAAGTGCTTCCATTCTAATTTATGAAACTATGATTTAAGCATAAAAAATGTAATATATAATATTACGTTGTCACTAGTGAATTAAGCATTAACTGAGTGAGACAGAGAGGGCTTTTCTACAGCAAGGAGGAAGATGCTATTGTTAGTTGGTGATTACCAAAGATACAAAACTTGAACTGGAGTTTGAAGGGTAGATAGGATTCATGTAGGTGGAGAGCAGAGAACATTCCAGAACAGGGAGAAAATTCGAGAAGTTGTAGTATGTGAAGATTGCATAATGTGGTTCAGTTGGCAATACTGCAATAGCCTAGTTTTTTGACCAGAGGAAAAACTTTGTCTTATCAGCATTTCTGTTGTTACTTAAACATAATATTGGAAACATATATGAAACCTGACTCCAAAAGTCTCGGAGGGTGTTAGGTCCGCAGGGCGTATTTGCATCCATCATCAGGAAAGTGAGTAATAAGGTCAGAGGCTTGGTGCAGTGAGAACATCCTGCGGTGCAGAGTATAAAAGGGGTCCATGGAAGTGGCTTAGACCTAAAGCCGATAATATGCCAAGAATTAGAAGCCTACTTTTATATGTTAACCATTTTGTGGGAGATTTGGGCTGGGGTAGAAAGAGTTTTTTTTTTAAAAAATGGGGGAACCAGCTGAAAAGCTGTTATGGCAGTGTCAAGGGGATCATCTGTCACAGCGTCAGGATGATGGGCTGTAATGGCAGGTCCTGTGTAGATAAGTTAACGAAGGCAATGAGTGTGACTTGTTCGTCCGTGTGGCAGTTGGAAAAGGAATCCAGAGTGGCTTCAAGATTTCGAATTAAAAAAATGCTGGCTGACTGAAACAAGTCAGAAGAGGGAGGCGATTTTCCAAGCAGGAAACAGGTGGCGTTGGCTAGAGAGAAAAGAGAGACCGTGAGCTGGGGTTTAGGACATTGCTCAGTGTGCTAAGCGGAAAAGTCTAGAAAGCATGGGAGATACAGCCCCACAGCTTTGAAGGGAGGCTCTCTCTATATGCAAAATATTCATTTCTCTTCTTCTAGGTGAATACAGCAAAAGAGAGAATGGGTTTTCCAAAGAAGAGGTACATAAAGAAGAAAAAGTAAAAGAATAAATATTGGACTGCTGAGTAGTGCTCAGTTGGGGGCAGAAAGGTAAATGTGTTTCGGAAACTTCTTAGGAGGATACGTCAGCAGGAGTAGCTGTGACCCAAAACCAGGGTGCAAAGACTTGTATAATGTACCTATGACACAACTAACAAATATAATAATGTAACTTGCCATCTGAGGATACTGGTTAGAATACAGGACCTTTGGGGAAAGAGACGAATGGTGCTGTCAGCTGCTAGGGGTCTTAAGGCAGCTGTCAGAAATTATATCCAGTGGCGATGTTGAATTTACGGAGCACTTGCAGTTGGAAGAAATATCTTATTTATGATGCACTTGACTTTCAATTGCCCATTCCGAAGACTCTGCTTAGTCTATTACTATAATAAAACAAAACTGCTCTATTTTACTTGTGTCTATATTTATAAATGTCTTTCTTCCTTTAAACCCACAAAATCTGTCAATTTTTATTGATTCTCCAATCTGCCCATGTAATCCCAACCTTCTCATGCCTCTTTTCCAAATTAGTTATAATTGTATTAATTATATAGGGTTTTAAAAAAGTTATGATCACCTCATTCATATTTCATCATAAATTCTGTTTCCTGAACCTAATAGAATTATTTCCCACGATTATTTTTGATGGAATGGGAAGATATTGTGAGCCTTTTAAGTCTATTAACACATCCATTCATCAAGTAAATGCTTATAATTTGAAATAATTTCCAAAACTCTTAAATTTACAAATAAGATATTATGTTACAATGTATACAGGTAAAATAAATGTAACATTTTCTGCCTTTTGGATACTATTACTTTTTATGTTTTCAGCTAAAACATCAACTTGACTGGTAGAAAAACAACTCTTTGCAATGATTCATACTTGTGGCATTGAGAAAATTAAATTTTAGTTTAACTGGCACAATAAATATCATGAAAAAAGATGCCTACCATGACTAGTATATAAAAACACATTTAAGACATTTATTTAATAGACTCATAGGTTTTGTAGTGATAATAATAGTGGAAAGAACTTTTCCAGCTACATCGGCAGATTTAGGGGATAATGGACTATACTCAAGCCTTTTATGCTTTTCTAAAAAAGCTGCTCTCAAAAGTTCATTTTAAATGAAGGGGCAATGTTAATTTGATTGGAAGAACAATAAATCACTAGATGATATGGTGTTAAAAAGCTTCTTGTGTACTGTTAGTTTTCTTTACTGATCTATAACGCTGTTGATATTTAAAGTAATTACAAAGCAGTGAGCACAGTTGGCAAAGTCCAGTTAATAGATCCAGGACACTCGTATCAACTGTTATTTGATCAAAGAAAACAGACTGCAGTGCTTTAAAAGGCCTTGTCTCATTTTCATTAAGGAAGATATTTTATGAATATTTTTCTTCTTTTTTTTAAGAGGAAAAGTACCATCTTCATGAGCGCTTTCACTTTTAAATCAGCTTCTCTGTTCATTTTTTGTACCTTCTAAAATTATTCTAAAACTATGAATACTGATTTCATTTGCACCTGAAACAAGACTTTCTACAATGCTGCGCTACATATATTTACTTTTATTCTCTTCCCTCCTCACCCCACCCCCACAAAAACGAAACCAATCAATAACAATTAAAACAAGTTTGAGAAGTTGTAGTATGTGATTCTACAGTGGCTTCCTGCTGCCTTGGAACAGAAATTATCCTGGAACTTAAGGTCCTGCATTGATTATTTTCTGCTTTTCTTCCTGAATTTACCTGCCTGGTCTAAGTGGTCTTTTAAAGTCCACTCGTTTTCTAAACGTATCGGGAACATCCCTCGTCTGCGTCCCTCTTGTCACTTCTCAGACTGCTTTTCTGCTCTTCTCCACGTGAGCCTGGAGGGACCCGCTGGACCTGCCCTCCTGAACAAAGTGTTCCCTAATTCTTTCTCCTGCTCTTTTTTTCCTTATGTGATTTTAGGAATTTCTTTTTCTTCTTTCTATCGGCCTCGTAAATTAAACTCTCCATTCTTCTGCAGGACAGGGGGCAGGGTGACTTTCTGTAGTCTCAGGTCCTGGCACAGTATTCAGAGGTGCTCAAGAGATGCACGTTCACGACATCATTTCACCGTCTGAAGTAAAACATCTCTCTTAAATTCTAACATTAAGGAAAGGTTTGAGTTTAGCAGGTGAATATTTGCCTATTTACAAGTAGAACGAATGAAAAATTATTGTTTATACATTTGTATTATTCTTATATCATAAGCTGACTTTTAGATTATAAATTTCCAGATAATTAACATATTATTTGTGCATAACATTCTCTACATTTACTAAATCGTTGATTTTATAGACTCACAGAATAAATTAAAAAGAATAAAGAAATCATTCAGATCAAATTTATTTATAAATGATAAAAAATAAGATTAAGCTCAGTTAATAGAAGAATCATGGCTAGGATTTAGGTCTCCTTGATAGAAAAACAGCCAATGTAAGGGATAATTAATCAACAAAATAACTAAAATAAATCATAAGTCTTTGATAAATTGAAGGTGGTGAAGTGGATCATAACTGAATATAATGATTCTTGATTCATCAGCATTCATCATTATAATCTTCTTAGGTATTTCGTACCTATCATACCTAATACAAACCCTCAGCCATAAAAAATGATGAAGAATTGCCATTTGAGACAACGTAAATGGCTCTTGAGAGTATCATGCTAAGTGAAATAAGACAGACAGAAAAGGACAAGAACCATACGATTTCACTGATATGTGGGATACAAAACACAAAGCAACAAATGAACAAGACCAATAAACTCTTAGACACAGTATGGTGGTTAGCAGAGGGGACAGAGGGAGGAGGGAGGATGAAGAGGGTCAAGTATATGGTGACAGGAGACTAAACTTTGGGTGGTGAGCACACAGCGCAATATAGAGGTGTATATCAAAACAGTACACCTCAAACTTATATAATTATTAACCAATGTCACTCCAGTAAATTTAATTAAATGAAAAATTTAGATTAAAAAGAAAATACGAACCCTGCAAAATTTTACAGGCCAACTAAACTGTGATTCCTTCTGCCGATGTTATCAGTAGAGACACTTTAGGTAACCTGAAAATTGAACATACAGAGGTGAAGTAGCAACCTCCAGTGTCGCTGTGAATTAGTTTGGCGTTATTGACCATTACAGCTATTCGCTTTGTTTTCTTAATCTGACCAGATCCTCTGGCACATCTCCCAAACAACGAACCCCGTCGAAAAAACAGCATCGGCACCACTGGTCAAGAGTCTCAGGAGGAAGCCCAGCTTTGATAATGAGAAAATCAGAGATGTCTTTTTTTCTACAAGGATCTTGCTCAAAATAACTCTACGTCTTAGGGAAAAAAGTGTTGGTGGCATAAAATACACTATACTGGAATGCATGTAAATCTTACATGCTAAAAAAATGTATTCTCCTGGATGTGTAGATTATTTTGAAATTTCACATACTACTTATTGGTATTCCTCCTATTAATATCCGAAAGACATCAATGAAATGATTTTGAAAACCTAAATTATAACGCAAAATTCTAAATCTGATATTTAATTGACAATAATTCAAACAGATGAATCCGATTTTAAAAAGTATTAAAGTTCTGTGAAAGTGAACTAAAAATCCAGCTATATTTGGTGTGTCGCAATGGACAAAGATTGCTGCTCTTCGTAAAAACTAAATGTGTCACAGTATGTTCTTTAAACTCATTGTTTTATAAAACTGAGCTCATCCTAAATGTCTAGTCTTTTCTATCCAGAGATTAACAAACAAACTTGTTGGCTGACATTTTTGTAAGAATCATAGTTTGCTTTAGAAGATAAATCTTTATTTTAACCTGTTTTTGTTGCCTTTCACGTGGTATCATATTTTAGCATATTTCATTATTCTGAAGAGACCAAAACAAACAAAAAGAAATATCAAGTAACTGAACTTTTCGCTAATGTTGTCTGACACACAATGTAACTCCAAGAGAAGTATACTAAAAAGCAAATATTGTTTTCCTAAAAGAATGTCTAACATAGATAAAATATTTAAAACATGTTTGTTGACTTAATTTAGTTTAAGAATTGAAACATTAATTGAAATATGCAGTAATGATTTTATTAGGCTCTTGAGTTTTAATACTTTTGATATACCTATATAGACTATTGCATTAGAAAGATACTTTAAAATTTGAAGAAGCAAAATAATATTTCTTGTGGAATACAAAGACATATTGAAACATTAAAAATCCTTCTTTATGCCTTTGGGATTGAAATATATAACGATACATAAAGAAAATGGTATATTAAAACATCTGATTTTATTTTGAAAAATTATCTATAGTAACTATGTTTTAACATTGTGAGGAAAACACATATAATAATGATAGGTAGTTCTGCCTCTAAATTTAATATAAATCATGCAGAATTTGACAGTTATAAATTTAATATAAATTGACCCTTAGTGACACCAATACTTTTGTTTGTACTTCTTTATCCCCCTTCAGAAAGGATGAAAAGCACAAAAGCATAGTTTGCTATGTAGCTGGAAGATGTTAAGGTATTCCCATAAAAGCGACATTGGTAAATTTTAAAAGATGTTTTTCTTCTAAATTTAAAATCTTTTAAATTTTTGAATGACAATAAGTTTTAATTCAATGGAATATAGAAATATAAGACTAGAAAGAGATATTTTATCCTTTTTTTTCATGAAGCAGATAAATTGAAAGGAAAGCAGAAGGATTAAACAAGACAAAAAAACCCCTAATAGTACTCAAGTAATTCTGTAGAAATAAAAATGTAAAACATTATATATGAAATCATAGATTATAGCCACTGTATAATTTGGTTTAGAGAATATAAAATGCCTATTTGTTGTTTTTGTTTTTTAGTAATTTCACATTAGTCTCATTTTAGAATAACAAAAACCCCAAGAATTTCCCCTAAAACAAGGAGAGCCTGTCTTTAATTTTCTTTAATCAGACAGAAATGCAGAATTTATAACAAGTTACCTGAAATTGGAAGTATGCCTTAAAACAAATATTGTATGCGTAGGTGTGTGTATGTTATAAACACGTGGGAAATATATTTGGCAAACACATATTAACATGTAAAGTATAAAAACTGAAGGCAGGATCGACTGACATCTGTAATGGGGGCAACGGTGAAGTTAATGAACCTGTTTCATATCCGCATATCAGTAGCCAAGTATGATGTTTCTTTGAGTTGCCATTTCTTTACTTCATCACAGTTATTTTTAGGAATAAATGTAAGATTTTGTGAATCTTCTATTTCCCCACACGATCTCAAATTTAGTGTTTTTGCATTATGAGTATTATCAAGATTAGGATTCTTAGGATGTGACTATATTCCCAACCGTATCACGTGGCAGTTGTCTCTGCGTCCACTTCTCACCAGGCAAAGGAGGATCGCGAAGAGCCACAGAAGGAAGGCTCTACTGAAGGGGCTAAGTGTAGGGACTCAGTATTTATTCCTAGTGGCTCTGTCAGAGGCTCTGAGGGACAGGAAACCACAGGTGGGCCTTGGTGCCTGAGTGACAAAACCGGAAATGGCTTTTGCAGGAGAAAACTACTATAGATTTGGCCATCTCAAAATTATGATGTAGCGATTGTATGTTGTCATAAACTAAAAATGGTCGATGTGAGGACCTGAGATGCTCAGAAGTAAATCTCTGATGTAAATCATTGAAAATATATTCAGCTGACAATGCCCACTGCTTATCACACCAATCAGATGCCATCTGCTCACAGGACATGAACCCCAGGCTCTTTTTTCACATTAGCACAGAAAAGAGATGCTCAGATGCCCAAGGGCAAACCTGAGGCCCATCGTTTTTCCTCTTCTGCTTCACATTATTTCTGCTTCCCAGAGGTGAACGTCCTAGCCCTGTTATTTCCACCTGTTAAACGACTCTCAAATCCTACATTCTCGCCGCAGCCTCCCCAAACCGGAGCACTCGCTAGCTGAGACCTGGGCTGCTCTAATAAACCTCCCAAACCCAGTCATGCCCTTGTCCATTCTTTTCTTCAAATAACGATCAGAAAGATTTTTCAAACATTTAAGTTGATTCTCACTGAAATCAACCAAGAGCTGCTCATCACTCTTGGAACGGAGACGAAAATGATCGGGCCTGGCAGGTAGGACCTGAACCCTGCTTTGCATCCATCATCTCACCTCTCGCTCACTTTGTTTCACTCCAACCGAACCGTTTTCAATTTTTCAAATACTTACTCATCTTTCTGTGCCCAACAATGCAAAGTTTCATATTTTGAACGTTACTGGATTCCAGTCAATTAACCAATTCCCCGCCTTGCATGACCACCTTATACCATCCAGACTAGGTCTTGAAACTTGACTTCTCCCTGCTACCTCCCTACTCAAGTTCTGTCAAAGCAGGAGTCCCCTTTATTACAGGAAGACTGATTGACAGGTTTGCTCGCTAAACGTCAGCATCAATTGTTCTGGTGGACAACTGATGCAACATACTTGACTTCTTTTCCTTTCTTCATATCCTGATACATGTTAGTTATATTATTACTTATAAATATTCACTTGGTCCCTTTAGTATAACTTTAATCTATAGGAGATTTTGTTTCTTAATGTACGAAATTCCATGTCCTTTGAATCGCCATTAATGAAGGCTAGAGATTCCTTGGTAATAAAGACATGGAAATTAATGCATATACATATTTTCCCATTCGCCCTCCCTATTTTGAAATATTTTATTTTGATATTTGGCAACACTGATAACATTTATCTTGCTATAGTTGTTTAATCTTGGTTTTGGAAGTAAATCCTCACTGCCAGTGAGTAAAATCACGTTATCATAGTTTTTCTAATCACCTGTAGGTTGGTTGGATTTTTCTGGTAGAATAATTTTTCTCTTGCCTCCGTGCCCACATCTTTCACTGGGCCTTGCTGGGTCTTACATGTACGAGAATTTCTGCTATTGGCTTTAGACTCGAACGATAGTTTTGGTGGATTTTAAAATAAACATTTTTGCATTGCTCTTTATTATCCTCGGAACTATGTGGAAAGTGCTCTGTTGTATTCTGGCATTAAATATCTCAATGGAAAAAGTCTGGAAGCCTGAGGCCGACCTGATAATATTTTTAATCTTTATTTGCAAGGGGCATGATATTTCTGCTAGAATGGTTCAAAAAATTCTTTATCTTTGAAGTTTGGTGGCTTCATTTGCATATGCCTGGGTACTTATTTTTCTGTCGACTTTGTGTTCATGAAATGCTGTGTAATCTTTGAATCAACAGATTTCTTTTTCTTTCTTTTGGGAAAAATGTTTTATTACCTAATGAATTTTTTGGTACCATTTTTATAATTTTGATTTTTTCTGTTCTCTAAAGAATAAAATCATTCTTATATATAGCATATTTTCTGTCATATATTCTACTTTTTTCTTTTATAAATTTAATTTCTTTACATGTTCTCCCTGCATTCAAAATGCAAGACTGGGTTTGGCAGGTTTCTTAGACTTTCATCATAAATACCATAAATACAGATATTTCTTAAGCTCTGTTAGAAAAAAAAGTACCAGAGCTTAAGAAACTAAATAAAAAGTGACATCATTCATAGCTAAAGCCAAGATGCCTGACTGAATGAGAGAATAGCCCATTTCATCATCCAGCAAGAAAACTGTCAACACCACGCTCTGCACGAATAAACACATCAAATACAAAGATGCCACTTCAGAATAACATGATTATAAGACACATTCCATTGCTAAATGATGTAAACAGGACACTAATTAGAAATATATAACATCTCCATTGCTGATCAATAAAACTTCAGACATCCATAAATGCTCAGTTAGTTAATAGTACAGTTAAAATCCCTCAGAGAAACACAAGAACATTGTCTGTTTTGCAAATAAGTACCGGAATGAGCACCTGGGGAAGAATTATTCAAAGTGGAAATGAATACTTGAGACAATGAGGTAATTTGGAAGCACTCCATAAATCTGTGTATTGACTGTGTGGCTGCAATGGCAAAATGAAGTCTGGGCTTTAAATCAAGAGCTACTTCTGAAAAGCCAAGATTTAATTAAGACATTGTTTTATTCACTCCTCCATGTCATGCCAGGGACGCTCAGGCATGCTGGCCTCACTAAATACAGGATACTGCTGAGTCAAAAAAATTAACTATGAGAGGCTCCTCCAGTGACACAAACTGTAATTATAGTAAATCAGGAATTTCTACAAGTGCCCCTGTGTTGAAGAATTTGGCGTGAACTATTTTAACAGTCCACACTCCTTGATCTAACTCCCTTAGAACTTACTCCTACATGTTCCTCTGGTTTCTGTTAATATAGATTAGCAAATATATCTTGCCACGTTTTCAATGTCTAAGCTATTTTCTCTAGAAGTGTAGTTCGTGCCTATTCCGTTGGAGTATGCTGAAATTTGACACTGGCTATGCTGTACAGGAAACAAGGAGTGGCTGTGAAGGCCTTGAGGACATGGAGTATCCTTTTTTATATTAGTTAGGATTCTCCAAAGAAACAGAAGCAATAGAATAATAGGATATAAATTTACTATATCTACTTACAGAGCTTATTTTCAGGAATTGACTCATGTGATAATAGAGGCTGGCAAGTCAGAAGTCTGCATGGTGAGCTGGCAGGCTGCAGACCCAGAGAGGAAGTGACTCTGCCATTTAAGTCTCAAAGCCACTGGGCAGGAAATCCCAGAAGGAACAGTTCAAGTCCAAAAGCCATCTGTCTGCTGCAGAACTTCCCCCTGCTCATGGGAGGCCAGTCTTTGGTTGAAGGCCTTCAACTGATTGGCTGAGGCCCACCTACCTTATGGAGAACAATCTGCTTTGCTCGAAGCCCACAATTTAAATATAAACCTCATCCCAAAACACCCTCCAAGCTGACACATAAAACGGACCTTCCCAGCGTTCAAGGCATCTGTCTACACTAGGGTGAAAGTGAGTGAGACTGTGTATCGAACTGTTGCAGTTCAGCAGCCCACGATTCTGCATTTGATTTTCAGCAACACAAGTCATGTGGCTACAAAAATTAAGAGATGCCTTTAAGGCTTCCACAGAAGCTCTCTGGTTCTCAGGATGTGACCTGAGCTTAGAGTTCAAAGGACCCAAGCTGGTCTCCAGTGTCTCCAGGAGAACTCACGCAGGCCCTAGTCATCGTCACTGTGAACATCCTCAGGTACAGCCAAAGCTTGGACCCCCAAGGCAGGCAGCATGCTTCAGTCAGTGCTCCGTCATGCTCCGTCACTGGGGACAGCGTCATTAATGGTGATGCTACTGCATTCCACAGACGACTAGCAAATTCTTTCTTACTGGCAAGGAGGTCGGAACTGTGCTCAGCTCTGACAGCAAGACCCAGCCGATAGCAAACCCCATTCTGGCAGTTCTGGCTCTGGGAACTGGTCTTGGTACCAATTCTGTGTCAGTCTGGGTCTAACTGAGACTCGAACAGGGAGAGTTCCATAGGAAGAGTTTTCAACAACAACAGGAGATTGGAGCAGTGGGGGACTGGCTGGGACGAAACAAAAAGAACCCTACGAAGACAGGAGAGCAGAGAAGGCGCCGCCATCACCCTCAGGTTTGGGGTATGGCTCCCAGAGGAAGTGTCCCACTCCAAGTCCAGGCTAAGACACAGCCCCTCTTACAGAAGGCAACACCTGGGCTCAGTAGATGACAGAGACATTTTTGGGGTACTTCACTGGTAAATCTACCTTCTGGGGGACCTGGAAAGGAGCCATGCTTCATAACTTGCTACCAGGTCACATGTCTGTGAGACACTTCACCAGGAGGTGCCTCTCCGACAGAACTGCTGTGGAGCCCCACTAGGGGTTCCCTGGGAAGTTGCTGGTGCCAGGCCCTGCAGGAGCCTGTGACTGGAGAAGCTGGTCACTGAAAGAGCAAGAAAGTGGGGAAGACATTCACGGGGGGACTCGGAGCCATTCACGGGGGACTCGGAGCCATTCACAGGGACTCAGAGCCAGAGAAACAGTGGGCTGAAGCTGCCTGGTGAGGGGGCACACTGGAGCTAGGAAGAGAACAAAACAAGCAGGTATCAAGCGCACAGGTGAGGAACGGCCACCTCCCCGGAACGGGGCACACTCGTCCACTTCTCCAGAGGGGCCTGGGGCGTGTGCGCACAGCTGCTGATGCTCCATGCACTAGCTCACAGATGGCTCTCTGACAGTCTCATTACAGATATTAATGAGCAGTAAAATCAATAAAATGCAAAATGAGAACTATAAATACTGAGATTTATGAACAGAGAATAATTACACCAGGAGAGACACGGATAATTCAAGGCACAACAGAAAACTTCATAGACTATTGTCTTAGAGAAATTTGAGGAATTATTGATTCTGTAAAACCAGAATAATATGTGAAGCAAATAAAGACAAGAAATTATTTTCTTAAAAAAAATCAGTAGATAGTTGAAAGAAAATACATTAAAATTAAGATTAAAAAAGTAGCGTGGGTAAATACAGAGAACAGAGAGAATTGATTCAATAATTACAAAATCTGTATAACAGATTCTCAAAGAAAATAAAACACATGAAATTTCTCAGAGATGAAGGATATGAGTCTTCTATTTAAAAGGGTTCACCCGGAGCTCATAAAAATGGAAGCACTGAGAACATATTAAGATTTGCAAGGCTCAAACACAATTCTGATGTGCCAGTGACTTAAAGCAATAAAGCTTACGTCACACTCAGGAATTTATTCACTACGTTCTGAAGGCACTCTGCATTGTCCTCAATTTGGAAAGCAAATGAGCTGGATAGTCACCATCTGGAAGACTACTGGTCACTAGGGCAGAAGAACAGAATATTCTAGAAATGTCCCTAAAGCAACTAAATGCCGTGAACCAACGAGGCACCTATCACTTTCACTCACGCTCCCTGTGCACAGCTGGTCACATGGTTCAATCTACTGGATGTGCTCGGAAGCGAGAGCTGGAAATATTTGCTGAGTATAATTAACAGCTGCCACATATACCCACACATGTGAAATGTGGGGCCACTGTTCATAAAAATACAGCCTAAAATCTTCCAGAGAAACACACAAAAACAGACGGACACACAAAAAACAGGCCATCTAAAAATAATAGGGCACAGACTTTTATTTTAAAAATATATATTGTTTTAGAAGGAAAAACAAATGATTTTCCATTTCGATTCTATAGCAAATAAAACTATCAGTGTCTTCCGAGACACAAAGGAGCCATTTTCGAGATACGGAAGAGCCAGATGGTGTATCTCCCCTTCATCTTTTCTGCTTCTTAAGAGATTTCTTGTCAAATTACACAAGGAAAAGGAGTGAGGCACAGTGTGATTAGAGGGAAACCAGGTGTCACACTGCAGAAAGTGGACAGAGACTGTGAATGAGGTGTCCTCGGTAGCAGGGGCCCGAGAGAACCAACCGCAGGACAGACGGGATGAACAAGACCACGGGGGCCACCGCGTGTGGCTCTAAGCCCGAAGCGGAACCTCCCGCAACGTGTACATTGGAGTTTTAGATTTCTGAAGGCAATTTTATGCAGATAAAATCATGCATTTGTTGGTTTGAATTTCATCTGTTTCCCCCAAGAGATTTCAAGCTATGCAAGGGCAGGAGACCCGCCTGGTTAAGCCCCGAGTCTCTCGAAGGCCTGGGACACGACTGGTGCTTGCTCCGTATTTGAAGGATGAACGTGGTGCGAGTGTGGAATTTCACATGTGAGCTGGCTGTGGGCTGGGAAGATGCTGTTTCTCTCCGTGTTACCTGGCAACGGGATGGCTCTCGGTCCTTATGCCAACGCCACCCTGTCTTGGTTACTGTTGTTTGTTGTAAGTTGGAAATCAGGGATGCTGAGTCCTCCAACTTCGTCCTTCTTTTGGAGACTGATGTGGCTATTCTGGTCCTTTGTATTTGCATATACATTTTAGGATTAGCTGGTCTATTACTGAAAAAAAAAGTCGGCTGGGATTTTAATAGGTATCCCACTGAGTTACTGATAACTTAGGGAGTACCGCCAACTTAAAGATACTGTTTTCAGATTCGTGAACCTGGGACGCTTTCCCATTTATTTAGGTCCTTAACTTCTTTCGGCAATGTTTTGTTGTTTCCCCTGGGCAGTCTTGCATTTTTTTATTCCTAAGCATTTAATTCCACCTATTTGTGCCACTGAACTTTATTGGCACAGTCCTGCTCCCTCGCCCGCCACATGGCAGTTAGCTGCAAGAGAAAAAGTCTGCCCACCCCTCATCAGAAGGAGTCTCCTGAGCATACCCTCTGCTAACAAGTACAGCAGAAATTATTTCCATAGCACGTCGAGAAAGTTAAGCGTTCTCTCTAAAGTTACAACTGAAAAGTTTTTACAGCTCAGTGTCTCAGTGTTTACCTTTGGACCACCAGCCTCAGGAATTTCTTGTGCAATTTATTCTCTGCTCCAACAAACCCTTAAATTGCTGTCCTCTAAATGACACCCGGAGGGAGTCGAGAACCTTCGGATATGACCATTGGACCCTAGACAAGTTGCCGCACTGAAATCCTGAATATTTTTGAGCCTTGTAACACAGGAATGGTTAGTAACCACGCCCTTTTGACACGAGACCACAGAATGCGGTGCGACAGGTGTCAGAACATCTGGGAACCATGCTCGTTAAGAATCCCTTGCACTTCCTGTGTATCTTGGAGGTTCTTGTTGTTTGTTGCCTCTGCTGGGGTGACAAAGCTTTCAACATGTGGAGATCCAGATGGCGAAGCAAGGACCTCACCAAACTAATGAAAATACCCTTTTAGCTCGTTACTGAGCTTGTTATGTTCACTCTGTGCCCGTTACGTTAATTGACACTCTTGGTGCAGAAGAAGGAAATATCTTTTCTGAATAAAAAAAAAAAACAAGTAAGTAAGAGTGAATGCAACCAGAAGTATATTATTTCTTAATTTTCAAATATTATTTTACTAACATCGCACACAGTTTTCAAGAAAATAAGACTTGATTTCCTTTGAGAAACAGCCAATCAGCAATAGGTGTGAAGGACAAAAAAACCCCAGAATGAAAACACAGAACAGATCTTGAAATACAGAAGAATTCAAGGGAAGACACTGACTGATAAGAATTGTTACATTTAAAGGCTCGGCTCGGAAAGAAATGCAAGTACAAATAATTTGGAATATAATTTGGTTTATTTTGGGATTTGCTTTGTAATAGCACCATCTTGTGATGAAATTCAGGATTGTTTTTCATCACCAAGTAAGGCAGGGTTTAGTTCAATACGAAGCTTCCTATGAATAGTCTAATGTATTATTAGACTTATACAGCACTGTCCTTTTTTTAAAATTACTTTTCCTGTCATTTTTAAGAACTGGTCTTGTGTTATTTAAATTTAAAAGATGTTATCACTATATAAATTATTGAGAAAGCTCTATTGTACTCTTCAAGGCTAATTTAATACTTTAATAACTAACACTTTTAAAAACCAAAGTTACATTTATTCATCGTGTTATGTACAAGAACTCATTTATAATCAGAAGTATTTTCACCTGTAAACTTTAAAAATATTCTAGAAAAAGTTGCTGAAAGTATATCATTAAAGTTTTAAAATATTTTAGAATCTAAGACCTTGATAAGATGAAGGTAACACTATTTTACAGGAAATGCATCATAAGTGTAAAAAAGTGTCATAGGAAAATTGTCATCCAAAGAGAAATGGAGTATGCAGTTTATTTAATATGACTGGTTCATGTCCTCTTGGTCAATGTGAGAAGATTTAAAATAGAAAAGTTGTATTAAATATGCTAATTATTTTTATGAAAGACCCCAATGTCCTATCATGCTAGGTTTCATGTCAATATAGCCTATTGCAGCCGATGTCAGAGTCCTGACTTTCAGCAGGTGACGAGCTATGTGAATGTCAGGTTGTGCCAACTCAGACCCATCCTCGAACATGGCTAAACACATTTCTCAGAATACAAAGCAGCAGAAGACTTAAACACCACGGGCAAACAGACTCATAACTTGCTGCTAAGTGCTCCTACGTGAACCTGCTTGGGGTTTAAGTTTAAGGGCAGTAGGGGTGGGTGGCAATTTGGTTTTCTTTGCTTGTTGGCCAACCTAGTTCAGTGAAGGAAACTCAACTGTCTGCCCGCACTCCCGCAGTAGGCACCCAACTGTTCCCTTTCTATGAATTTCTTCAACCAATCCACTCTCCTCGTTACAGTCAGGAAAATATTTGTAAAATGCAATTATATCATATCATTTTCTAGGGCAATAGATCTCTGTCACCTTTAGACAAAGCTAAAAACCATGAAGGGCTCTGCAAGGTCAAACTGACCTTGCCATGTCCACCTCTGAAGATTTTTCCTAGGCTACTTTTCCCTTCCCTCTTTAGGCTGGATTTACGTAAGTTCAAATTTCTCATGCTTTTTTCTCACCTCTGGGCCTTCAAACATACGTCTCCGCTTCGTTCCTCTCTCCATCTTGCTAATTCTTACTCACCTTCAAGTCTCAGCTTAATCGCAAGCCCTTTCTCAGCACACACTGAATGAGGTCCATAATTGGACACTCCCAGACACCTTGTTTACAGCACTTGACACAGTCTGAATCATCCAGTCAGCTGTCTGAAGTAATATGCCTGATCTGTTTCCCACCAAACTCTAAGCTTCAAGAGGGGTGGTGCCATGTTGATGGCTTATTTTCTTGTCTCTAGCCTTGAATGCGGAGGTTGGAAGAGGCGCAGTATTTGGGGGCTGGCTAACTCTCTTGGTGCAGAAGAAGGAAATTGTGCTTTGGGGAGGTGATGCTAAAGTCCTAGTTAATGACAAAGCGTTGCTTTCTTTGCTTCCCTCTCTGTGCATAAATTCCCCTCAAGGAACTCTGAAGGAACTTGCAGGGTGGAATACTAATTTGTTCTCCAGCCAAATAGTGTCATAATTTAATTTTAATTGCGCACCATTCATCACCATCACTTAAAATTCACGCTCGCTTTCTCTTCCCTTTCTTTGTAACTTTTTCGCTCTGAATTTAAGATCCATTTCATTAATGCCAAATAGCCGATGCTCTGTAAAGATACAAAGATGACTAGAAGGAGATTTTTCTCTTTAGGTCTTTTCATAAAACAGTTTCGAAGAAATTCAAGTTCAAAACATTCACATTAGGAACAAAAAAATGGCATCCTTTCCCAACGTGTTAAGTTTTTCTCGTTCCATGCTTGAATCCACACCTCATTAGTTTAACTGTTTAAAAAAAATTTAATGTGTGTTTTATAAGTCGTACAGGAGATAAAACAAGATGCATTTGAGGTTGGGCACCAACAAGGGACACGTGCTTGCTGTTAGGGCTTGCCCTGTCCAAGGCACCGATGTCCTCACACACCAAAAGAGGAAGCCCACCGCCACAAAGCTACAGTGTTAGATGCTGTCACACGCTTTATCGCATTTATTTCCTCTCAACGATCTGAATTCTTGTTTCTCCTAACAGAAATTGTTAATATCCATTTTTACGAAGGCAGATAATAAAGTTTAGGACAGGAAGTCACCTTCCTTGGCACGGAAAACTAAGTTATAGTGGGGATTGTCCCCCAAGGCTCTATGTTCTTCCCATGACATGCATGCTCTCCCCTAAGCAATAACTAGAAAACACAGCAATAATTAGGAATTACGGAAAAATGGAGATTAGTTATGAACACAGTAAAAATTAAAAAATGAAAGTACTTCAAAAAAGTTTTTTTTGAGGAAGTTACATAGGTCAAAGACGGAAAGTAGATTTTTGCTTAATCTGCACAATAATAACAAAAACAATGGCATCTGCTGAATAAATTAAGGCTTATAGAGAGAGTGTCTTCCGGAATGGGTGGCTCCATTTAGCAACTGAGGGATGACGCACATAAGACATAGGCTGTGGATTAAACAGGCTTTGTTTTAGAGGAACTAGAAGAAAGGAGAAACTCAGAAGTGACCAGCCCGAGGCATGACTGCTAGCAGACGTGAGCACCGCATGGACATTTCGGTGGCCGGGTTCATTACAAGGACTTTTGGAGTCAGCTCTTTGGCTGATCATCTATGCAATTTATATAAATTCTATTTCAGTAAATCTATAGATGTATATAAATAGTTTTTATGAGATTTTTTTAATACATGAAATATGAGATTTCAAGTGTGTGGCTTATCTCATTTCATTATTCTTGCTGCCAGATGCACTTTATTTCTGCATAAAACGGTGACACCTTGGGTTATTGGGTTAGTTTTTCCTTTGTGAATAACTCTGGCACTTTTCTCTGATAGGCAATTTTGATTATTACTTATGAAGGCCATCAAGCTGCAGATACATTTAGCTGCATCAAAAATAAAATATCCATTGCCTTACAATTCATGATGTGTCCAGAAAGCTTAACTATTTTAGTGTGTCTAATATATTTTGTCATTGTAAGTCACTTTCATAACTGACTGTGCAAAGTTATTAGCTGGGTGCCAATATTTTCTCAAATTTGATTCCATCTGCGTGTCATTTGCCAAACCATTTCTGAGACTAAATCACAAAAGGAAATGCTATAAGGTGCATAAGAATGGAGAATGTTTAATGTTATCCGCGGCTAAGATGAAACGTCCATAATGCTGTGGCTTTTGCCACATCTGATCACCATGCGCATGAAGACATAACTGTGTCACACTGATTTATCATCACAACGAAATTCATCTCATTCTTTACCTTGATGATTAAACGATGGGGTAATGGAAAGCAGAGGGAAGCTATCTCGGTGCTTGTGAAGGAATGAGGGAGAAATCCAGCCCTGAGGACAGTGATATCTGTACGGGATGTTCCAGCCCCTTCACAGAGGTGGACAGTGCTGTGTACCATCCAAGGATACACAGTTTGATCAGGTTGATTACGGGTTTCCTACTGCTCCTGTCACGAATTACCACCAGCTTATTGGCTTAGAACACCACAAGTTTACTATCTTAGTTCTGGACGTCAGAAGTACGAAATGAGTCTTCAGAGGCTAACATCAAGGCGTGCGCTCCTTCTCAAGGCTCCAGGGGGAAAACCACCCCCTTGCCTTTCCTAGTGTCTGGAGGCGGCCTGCATCTCCTGGCTCGTGGCCTTTCCCTCCATGGTCCAGTGCATCCCTCCCACCTTCGTTTCCCCCTTCACGGCCCCTCTGGCCCCCATCTGATGAGGACCAATCTGATCATCACTCAGAACCCAGCCAGATAATTCAGGATAATCGCACTATTTCAAACATAATCACATCTGCACGGTCCTTTCTCCATGCTGCGTAACGTAACCACCGGTTTTGGCCATTAGGATGCGGACTTTCTTGGGGCGTGATTCTGTCTGCCTCACCGCGGGGCTTTGGTCGCTGACCGTCACCCATGTTGTCATGAGCCTCCCTAAACACTGTTCACGCTTCCTTCCCACCAGGTCCTTGGCCACGTACAAACACAGATTCCACCCTCGAGTCCTGCACGGCGAGCCTCCACAACGAGTGTGACGGGGACAGTCACTCGCCCCCTTCCCCAGGCACCTACTCACTTCTCCAGCTCTCCCCTCAAGTCTCCACCGAAGCCTGTCTCCTCGGCTGACAATCCTGCCTTCCAGCTCGCCGTGAACATCAAGGCATGCGGCAAAGAACTTCCACAACCACCCCCACCACACTGACCGCTCGCCGGGCCTGGCTCTGAGGGTTCAGGGATCTTCCATGTCTTCCTTGGTACTGTCTGTACTTCCAAGTCAAGCTCCCCACTCGCACACCGATCCCCACTCCCCGCTCCCCGCGGTGCTGTTTCCAAACTGCCCTGCGGAGAACATTCTGGAGGTCGTGCGAACTCCCTCCGCCCCAAAGCTTTCCTGCTCTGTCCTGAGACACTCCCGTTAGCACAGGAGCGCATCTTTCTCTTAAAAATAAAAGCTCTCTCTTGGCTTAATATCGCCCCCCAGCTATCCACCCATTTCTCCGCTTTCTTTTATAGTGTCAAAGGAAATCAAAAGATTACCATACTCCTTTCTCTCCTCCAAATCTCTCTGAAACTTCTTCCAAATAGGATTTTGTTCTCTGCACTCTAGTGA
>NW_011888841.1:2939218-2974214 GCF_000151845.1 Pteropus vampyrus
TGTATATTCATTTTCTTTTGCCCCTGCACTAGTGGCTTTATTATATGCATATAAATATTTGTATTTTATTTTTATTCCATTGAATCAAAGTATAATGTAACGAAAAAAGGGATGCTTACTTAAGTTTGATGAAGAGCGCACAGTGGAAGACAAAAGAATTATTTGCATGATTTAAGATAGACAAATGGACTCCAAACTCCAGTGCTGAGGAGCCAAGCATCATACCACTATCCTGGAAAGCTACGTCTGTGACTCTTCAGCTCACAGGTGAAGAAACAGGGGAAGAAGAGTCTATAGCAGGGAGAACGCTGACAGATGGCAGACTTGCGGATGCCCTCTGCTCATAATGAGGCCGGATGCTCAGCTGGTGTTGTAAGCCAGATATTAATGCATTTTTCATTCACTAAGGGCAATAAGGTTTTATTGCAGCAATGGGTCATGTTTCTAGCTGCTGTAAAACAGCAGACAACTTATTCAAATGTTAAATTAGATTACTAAAGGTAAAGAAACAGTGCCAGAAAAACAAAATTAAAATAAATCCACTGTCCAACACTGAAAAAATGGTTCATGTCGAAGTTGGTTCAAGGACAAAAGCTTTTTAATTATACCCTGTGGGGTAGGGGTTTGTAGTAAACACAATGTATATATTTACATATATAATATTATATATATATACACACATGTATGTGTATGTATATATATTATGTATAATACATACACACATGCATACACATATAATGACATGGAAGTTACATGTAAGAAGTTTTTCTGGTTCAAGTATTCAGCGGTATACCTGTATACCTGTGTACGGTGCAAGTGATGCACACTGTGCTGGTTATTAAGCTACTGTCTGTCAGATCCAACTCCATCCTCCTACACTCAACTTTGCAAGACCGGGGCCGGAACTCTGCAAACCACGTTTCTGCCTTGCCAGCGTCTCCGTTGTATCCACCAGAGGCAGCAGCTGGAGGGAGACTGGGAGGTTCGGACTCATTTTCTCTGTTCATTTCCCGTCGGCTTCCTGTTTCTGCAGGAAGCATCCTTTTCTGGTAGCATCTGAACCCAGCTTGTGGTCTTTCTGAAGAACACGCAGGACCTGTCTCCATGCAGCTCCCACTGACACCCCGACTCGGGGGTCTGAGGTCGAGTCTCCAAACTCAGAGTCACCGGCACAGCCCAGCGAGCAGCGTGCCTGTCCCTGGGGTCTGCATTCACCCACGCAGGGCCTCGTCCCCAGGCTTCTACATTGAGTGACAAGCCTCTTGCATTTGCTCCAGATGAAGGTGTCACAGCTGTTTCTTGCCCTTGTTCCCTCCACGATAACTTCTCCTTTTGTCTTTTTTATTGCCAAGTGACTAATGTTACATCAAGTTAATATAATTAAAACATTTTTTTTCTCTCTCCTGATTGGACTCCAATATAGATATTATATAGAAACCTCAGAAATTCCACTGCAAAGTAGTTCAACAGAAAGTTGAAAAAAAAATTCTACTATTGCAAATATAGAAAAAAGAATTTTTTCTTAAAGCTCAACTTTTAGCTGAGATGATCTAGTTATTTTACTACTCATGGTAGAAAGGGAAATTATCGATGAAACGGAAGTGGCCAGGGGGGTGGTCTGCGCAAATCCCCAAGCGTCCTTGGAAACAAACACATCAAAAACCAAGTCCGGGCTTCTGGCTGGCTTCGCCAAGACTCACCTTTCAAAGGACCCTTCGGCTCATGCCTCCGCTGGCATTTTTACATGGACTTTTCTCCGAATCTTTGAGGCTACTTCATCTTACACTGCTTACCTCCTGTCTTCTTTGCTACGTGACTCCCTTCGGGTCACCTATTTATTTATTTTTTTTCTTTAATTCTCATCCTCAGCATGCTCTGTGATTCTTTCCCTAGGATTCAAGCCCCCAATTATATTCAACTCGCCACAATCTTTTGCTTGTGACTCTCTGCAAAGCTCACTAGATGATAAGCAAATCCATCTTTAATCGGTTTACAGAATGTTCGCTATATCTTCTCGCCTTAAAAAAGAAGTAAGTTCCACCCCTCAGGATGCCACCTCACAGCAGATCTCCAGATCGGAGGGTGCCCAGTGCCCAGCGCCTTGGTCCAGGCGCCTTCTGGTGCCCCCGCTCCGGGTTAGGTGCCTTTCCTTGGCTTCTCACACTCAGACTTGCGTGTTCTCTGGCCTGCATTTTCACAGTCACCGTGTCCACGGCAGTCACTGTCCAGTCTTCCCCCGATCAACATCTGCTTCCTAAAATGCGTAGCTCTTCCTGTCAGATGCTTACAACTCTTACTCTTTCTTTGGCTTTCATGACGACTTTTTTGAAGATCCTGGCTGTTTTGTGAAAAAAGACCTTTATTTGCATTTGTCTGGTGTTTCTTCACGATTAGATTAAGGCGATGTGATTTTTCACAGGACTGTCATGGACGTGATCCCGCATTCTCGCCCATGAACCATATCGGAAAGTACACGATGTCAGACAAAACTCAGTCTCTTATTGGTATTATAGATCGATCAGCTTTCCCCCTCCCCACAAAGTCAGACAATAAATTATAGTATGAATCAGGAAGTCCAATGTTGGCAGCCCCAGTTTTGATTTGCCATTGAATTTCTAACTTTCATTTGGTATTCTAAAGATCGCATTTGGAAATCATCAGTATTTGTTGTACATATACACTGTTTTAATTCACTGTATATAAATATATAATACTGTATATAAATACTATGTATATCATATGTAAATACTATATAAACTTTATGTAAATACTACATATAATACTGTATATATATACAGCATACAAATATAAATATATGATGAATATAAATACATATATATATATACACACACACACATGTGAACATATATATAGGTTTTTTTGTTTGTGTATTTCATAGGGGTTAAGAGTTTTAAGGCCTGGAAATATGTCAGGTACACACATGGAATAGAATATTATTTAGGTAAATGCGAACTTGTTTTTTTTTAAACTTTTTTGACAAAAAGTATTTTAAGTTTAGGAGAAATAGTATCAATTCTAGGTGTTGAGTACTGGGTTCTAATATCTGTGCTGACTTTATGATCACTGTAAGACTTTGGATGAGTTAATTCATTCTCCTAGATAGCACTTTTCATAATTGTTTAATTCTATTTAATAACAAAATACAATATCATAATTTTCCTTCTCTCAGGGGAGCGGTAAGGATAAAATTAAGCTAATATATAATATTGACTTTAATTAAAATTACTACAGAGACACAGCATTACTTTATGAATCAATAGTTCACAAGGGAAGAGACCATGCTGCTAAATCTGAAAGAAACGTTACCCATCCATTCGACTCCTAGTAAGTGGAGGCGTGCATCACACTGAAAATCCACCCTCTGCCTACCACAGAAATTCTGGATCATTCTCGGAGAGAAATGGACTAGTAAAATTTTGGAACTGTGACAGAGGTTCACTTTTTAATATTTCAGTTATTAGGGCCTCTGCCTGGATGAGAAACAGTGAGATACTGCTGAACGCTTCATGGCTGGCTCGTTTCTAAATACTTGGAACCCTTGGCAGGTAACAGCACGGCACGCCAGGACAGTCGTGGGCTCCACCTGCCTCTCACGTATTTTTGGTGGCCACGTCCACATAGCTTTTAGGGAATTTTTAACCCTAGTGCTCAAAGCTATTGCTAAAGCCTTTTCTGGGATGCCATTGATAAAGTTGGTTGTTGTTTGTTACTGTTTTTACAGTTGATCTTTAAAAAAAAAAATTTTTTTTTATTACTATTTCAAAGACCACAGGTATCTTTGAGAGTTTTCTCAGACTAAATCTGTAGTGATTGCTCTCTTACTCTGGTTTAACTCCTGGCCCACTGCTGTCCATAATCCTCACATACACACGGATCATCTGTTGTTGGTCTTATGCTATGAGTTCATTTACATCTTTTCTCTATTTTCTCTTTTTTCCGTCTGACCATAATTTAAGGTCTCACCTCTCCTGCAGTGGAACTGCGTAGAGTCCGCCTGACAGGTCTCCCTGTCTTCTTTGGGTTCTTTTCAAGCCACACAAATCATTCTAAAGAGTAATTTAAATTTTAATTCCTTGTCTATACCCTCCTACGAATCTTTACTAAATAGCAACTCACATCCGTTCCAGGAGAGACACCTGGTGGAACGTATGAAATATGGGCTCTGGAGCCCTCTATTCTGCGATGGGCGAGTTTTTGAAACTGGAAACCTCAGTTTCTTTACTTATGTTAAATAATTTTTACGGGACGGCTAGCACTCAAATTAATATGTCCTCCCCTCTGCCCCACTGTGCCCACCTACTCGCCAGTTTGTTTGTTTTTAAACTCCCAGTGCTCTTCCATGCTCGTTGTTTTTTGTTCAGAATATTTACTGGTTATTCTGTTCCTTCCTGTTTCCTCGCCTGTAAAAATCTGATCTTTCTTTCAAGGGTCATCTCATATTCAACACTAGCATACGTTATTTTTCAATTACTTCCCACTGGAATGTTGGTTATTTCCTTTGAAACTCCACAGCCTTCTGTTCTTCGCTTACCATATTTGGCACGTTCTACCTTGCGTTATGTTATTTGACTTTTTGTTGCTGATCTCCATTCCAGATGGCTAGCCCATTCAGGGACGGGGCCCCCTAAGGCACGCAGCGATTCCACAGGCTGGAAAACTCAATAAATATTTATGTGGCAGATTATATTTTCCAAAGATGGCAGCAACAATAACTCCAAATCCACACTCTCTCATGCGATGTAAGTGTGCTCATTCCACACCCCGCCCTCCCAAATCCGGGTAGAAATTGTCACTGTCTTGGCCAGTAGAACAGGACAGGGTTGGGCTGTGCCTCCTGGCAGCTCTCACGTCTTGCCTCTGACGATGTTTGCTCTGTAGAGAATCTTTTTCTCCTTGGGTGTGAATTTGTACATTTTGTACAGCTTCTGTTGATTTATCTTGTTTTCACCACTATACTTCCAAAAATCAAGTGTTAATAATGAATAAATTAAACTGAAAGGGACATGTTGTAGCAAATATTAAATGACTGTAGCCTAATGGAAGTCAGAGGACTTAAGACATATAAATGCCAGTTCAAAGGAGAAGGTATGTGGTACGTCTCACTCGCTGTCTTTAGGGCATATGTGCAAATGATTAAGAGAAATTGCTGTCTTAATCTTGTACTGAGTAGAGATCATGATAATATGCTTCCAAATCAACAGAGCAGGTTAAGAACTTTTAGTTAACTACTAAATTAATTAAATTTTCTTTTGTTAAAGGAACTATTTGATAGCATTTTTACACTGGTGGGGAAATATTTATGCTTATTTAATTAGTTCCAATTTACATAGCACGTCTTTTTATTTCTCTTTTCTTCATATTAAGATTACATGTGAATTTCACTAATTTGTGATGTGGCTTCAGACACCACAAAAAAATTAAGTGCGAGAGATTTTAAAGTGGAAAATATGGCTGATAACACAGATGCAATCTATATTCTTAGAAATATACCTCAATTTGCATTTAAATTCTTTAAGGAAAAAATTAAAAAATTCCTCTATATTGCTATTATGTATGACCACTTATTACTCATCACAATACAATCATATTCCATATGTATTCCATGCTATATATTTCATAGTGTATATCAAGAAGAAAATGAAAAACACTCAAGTTTCCTCTGATGCTGACATTTTGAAAATGTCATAGTTTATAAGGAGATAATGAAAACTCATATTACATGGAAGAACACTCTGACCTTTTGCTCAGAGATTGATATGAGTTCTTTGGCAAGCTCTGTAAAGAAACTCAGAGGTAAAATTCAGTTACTAATAAGTAATTGAAGACTTCAAAGGTCAAAGCTCTAGCGACAATTTGGTCTACAAGCTAGGGTATGGAATAAATTTATTTTTCAATTATCAATTTCCTCCTTCATGTTATTTTAGAAGCAACAGACTTGTGCAGAGTTTATTCTCTTTAGGTGTCTTCGGATATTGATTTTTAAAGTTTTTTTTTTTTTTTAAACAGCTTTATGGAGGTATAGTTGACACTTAAAGTATACGATTTGGTAAGATTTGACATATGTATACACTTGTGAAACCATCACCACAATCAAGATAATGAATGTAGTAGCCATCACACCCAAAGGTTTCCTGGTGAAGCTCTGTGATCCTTTCCTCCCTACATTTATATGCTGTACAAGTACATGAGACATTATCTTTTATTTAAAAAATTACTTTTTTGAGGTATAAATGACATACAAAAAGCATAGATATTTAATGCATACAACTTGATGAGTTTGGAGATTAATACACACCCATGAAAATATCACCACAGTCAAGGCCATAAATTTTTATCCATCGTCTCTAAAAATTTTATTCCTATCTGCCCCCCCACAACCTTTCTTTTTCTATATATTGGTTTTTCTTTTGTGATAAGAGTACTAAGCATAAGTTCTACTCTCTTAGCAAGTTTTTAAGTATATAATACAGTGTTATTAACTACAGGCCCTATGTCCTAGAGCAATCTCTAAACTTTTTCATTTATATTACTTAAACTTAGTATCCTTTGACTAAAATCTCCCTATTTTTCCCCTCCCAGGAGCCCCTAGCAAGAACTATTCTACTTTTAAGTTCTATGGATTTGACTATTTGGGATTTCTCATAAAAGTGGGTCACACAATATCTGTCCTTCTGTGTCTGGCTTATTTCACTTAGCCTAATGTCCTCCAGGTCCATCTATGTTGTTACAAATGGCAGGGGTTCCTCTTTTCCCTGAAGGCTAAATAATATGCCATTGTATGTACTGACCACATTGTCTGTATGCATTACTCCGTCGATGGACATGTATGTTGTTTCTACACCTTGGCTATTGTGAATAATGCTGCAGTGAATCTGGGAACACAGATATCTGAAATCCCTCTGGATATAGACATATACCCAGAAATGGGATTGTTGGATCGAATGGTAATTCTATGTCTAAGCTTTGAGGAACTTCCATACTGTTTCCATAGCAGCTGCACCAATTTAAATTCCCATCAACAGTGCACAAATGTTCCTTTTTCTCCACCTTCTCACCAACACTTATCTTTTTTTTTTTTTTTTGATGATAGCCATCTCGATGAGCATGAGGTGATACCTCCCTGTGATGTTGGTTTACAGTTCTCTGATCACTAGGGACGTGGAGCACATTTTCATATATGGCCACTTGAATGTCTTCCTTTGGAAGAATGTCTATTTGGGTCCTCTGTCCATTTTTAAATCAGGTTATTTGTTTTGCTATTTAGTTATAGGAGTTCCTTATATATTTTTGATATTAATCCCTTATCAGATATATGGTATTCAAATATTTTTTCCCATTCCATAGGTTGCCTTTTCATTTTGTTGACTGCTTCCTTCACTGTAAAGAAGCTTTTTTGTTTGATGTAATCCACTTGTTTGTTTATCTCTGTTTTCTTCTATGTGTTTTACAGTTTCAGTTTTTAACATTTAAGACTTTAATCCTCTTTGATGATTTTCATCTGTTGTGTGAGATAAGGCTGCAATTTCATTCTTTTGCTTGTGGGCATCCAGTTTTCATCACCGTTGTTGAAGAGACCATCCTTTCCTCATTGTGTGCTCTTGACATCCTTGCTGAAGATCAGCAGACCTTATGTGGGTGGATTTATTTCCAAGCTCTCTATTTTGTTCCATTGGTCCATGTGTCTGTTTTCATGCCAGCACCACAGTTTTGATTATTGTGGCTTTGTAATATATTTTGAAATTATGAAGTATGATATCTTCACGTTTGTTCTTCTTGCCCAAAATGGTTTTGGCTATTTGAGGTCTTTTGTGGTTTCAAGTGAATTTTAGGATTTTTTAAAAAAATATTTCTCTAAAAAATGCCATTGAGATTTTAATAGGGATTACATTGAATCTGTAGCTTCAGTTGGTTTGGACATTTTAACAATATTAATTTTCTGATCCATGAACACAAGGTATCCTCCCTTTTATGTGTGTTCTTTAATAAATCCGTAGCTATTTTATCTCAGTTATACCTTAATAAAGTAACTTAAAAAAAAAAGAATGTCTCATGTATTTGTAAAGCATTTAGGGGTAATAGGGAATGGATGACACAGACTCGCTAGGAAGATCTTGGGTGTGATGGCTACATTATCTTGATTGTGGTGATAGTTTCACAGGTGTATACATATGTCAAATCTTATCAAAGTATGTATTTTAAATGTCTAGTACATCTCAATAAATCATTTTTAAGAAAAAGTACTATAAAAATCAATATCTAAAGGCACTTAAGGAAAACTTTTTTCTAAAACATTCATGTTCCCACTAAGCTTTTCCTCATGATTTCCCTTGATAACACCCTTATCTCACTTTCCACAAATAATATAATTTATTGTTCCTTCATCTCTGTTGAGAATGTCCTTTGAAATGCTACCTCATTGTTCATAGGCTGAATTCATAGTTCTGATCACTTTAGTAACTGCTCATAAGGGTATGTAACTCTTTTAATAAATTATGAAATCAGTAAGGCCATTCTTTCTTTGTTTTGGTTCTCCTCAGACCCAGACTTCCAAAAAGTCACCAAGGTATTCCTGGGAAATATTTGCGGAATCCTCAAATTTTATAATTCCTGTCTTAAAAGATAAATAATTAATGAAGGTTTAGGATTTATTGTTACAATATAATGATATTTATCTTCTTATTCAATTAAATTTTAAAATGATTCCACAGAGTCTAGTAAAATATTATTAGAAAGGGTTATATAACATCCAGTGTCAATCAGGCATTGTATTTCAGCTGCAGCTTTAAAGATGAGGCTTGAAATTTTCTGGAAAGAAATCAAACACACAGGGGCACATATGAATAATACAAAACAGTTAGTTAATATAATTTTTTGAATTTCTATTGTAGTGTAAACAGATATTACTTGATTTCTCATGTATTAGCTATGACAGATAGAAAATTTATTTCAAATGCTTGAGATAGTTCAATTTATCACCCATTTGTGTCTCCTCCACTCTTCGATAAAATATTATTTTAAAAAGTCATACTAGCCAAACATTGGGTCATAGATATCACAAACCATTTCTCTGAAAGGACACTTTCCTAATAATTATTCTTCTGCCATGTGAAATGCATCTCGCTGCAATTGATCGAGGATTTATCGATTAGAATTTCCAGGCAAACTGACGTTCATTCATTTTAGTCAAAGACAAAATGAGAACCTGTGTCAAGTCACTGGAGGATTTTCCTCTCATAAATCTCCTATTTTTAAATTTGAGTATGCACATCTACTTTCATTTAGGCTTCTTGAATATTAATAAACCTCAGTGTCTAAAGTATGCACGATGGGGATTTTTCACACACAGGATGGAGTCAGAGAGAAATTCATTGTTTCTTTTCCAGTTAAATCTCATGCCCTCTGAATTTTTTTTCTTCACGATTTTTTTTTTTTTTACGCAAAATTGAAATTTCTGGCAAAGTCAAGCAACAGCATAATCCTTAGAGAAAGGACAACAAAGTCTGTATGCTTCCTTTAAAAATGCTGTTTTAAATAGAACAGTGTTACCAGTAAGTTTCATTATATGAAGTGCTGATACTATTTGATAGTGTGTGGTTTATGTACATGGATGCACACGTATGTATGTGTCAAAGTAACGATGTTAAAAAAGATGGCGCAAGGAATCATTTTATTATTATTTAAACATAGTCTATATCAAATGGGTATATGAGAAATTAAAAAATTAAAATCCAGGGGAATTATGTGAATTTAAAAGGCAACAATTTAGAACAATGTGTTTATTTTCATTTGTTTCCATCAGTTTTTCCCTACTGCTTTTCATACACATCTCAAATATTATTTAAAAAGTGATATAATTCCAAATAACATAAACATAAGACTTTACTCTTTTGTACAATATATCTACTATGTTCATGTCTTTTGTTTTAAAAAGTAAAACACATCTACCTTCATTCTACATGTCCTTAAAATTAGAGAAAAATAAATAAAGGTTGAAGTGAGATCGCCACCACCTCGGAAGATGGGATGGAAAGGCTTTGTTTTCGGTACCTAAGGCAGAAGAACCCAGTAATAAACAAATCCCAGCTCATGAACACAGAACTCTCACTTCAGTGGAGGAACTGGTACAAACTGACCCTGATGTAAATTCTTCCTCCAGGAGGTATCATTTTAACAGGGATGAAGCCCTGGGGTTTGGTGGGGTGGATGATAGAGTAGGAATTAGTGGAGGTGATTTTTTCCCTAGGTTCTTGGAGTGCCATTGAGCAGTCCCAGCATACCTGCTTTGGGGCTATTTCCTCGGCCCAGGCTGCCACCTGCACAGAAACCATGGGGGCAGCTCTCACAAGTCCTGCTCGAAAAGCACTGATGGCATCTGTTTGCTACTTTTTCTCATATACTCTCCTTTGGTGTTCACAGAACTACAGGGGGAGTTTTATTCTATTTTATGTATAAGAAAACTGACTCGCAAAAATCAGGTGTCGTATACAAGAATCAAGTTGCTGAATGCTTTTGCCAGGACTTAAAACCAAATCACATGATCCCAGTTTAATTTTCTTTCCACCATACTGCATCTATTGTGGCAAATTTAGTAAGTGCATCAAGGGTGGCAGGTAATTTAAAAACATTATGTTGATCCTCAAGACAATCCTGAAGTTTAATTTTATAACGTCTATTTTTCAGATGCAAAAATATAGCTGAGATAAATGAGATGATTTACTCATGCAATTAGTTGTGGTCAGAAAATATGCATGTGTCCGTGGGGTCACAAGGTCCATACTGTGCTGTTTTTCTACACCGAGTGTTCACTGGAGAATTAGGATTTTATAAAATTGTGAATTGTGGAACCCTGTAAGCAAGTCTAGAATTCTTTAATTAAACCTATATTCTGAACAGAGCCAAATGCACACTTAAGGCGGGGACAGAAATTTACATGAACATATAAAATATTAATGTAATAATTACTAACTAGACTAAAAAGTTGAAACTTTGTTTATTCATATGCAACATAAAATTTTATTAAAACAAAAGTAATTAATGTTTAATAGGTAAGTAAATGTATCAGTCTATTACTCAAGAATTTTTTTCCAGTAAAATGGATATTTAAAAAATTTAGCTGTGAACGAATGTTTTAGGTTATCAAGTTAATTGCAAGAACTTTAAAGTATACTACTCATTGATTGATACATTATTGCTAAAAAGTAAAGAAAAGAAAGACAGAAAAATAAAAACAATCAAACCAAAAAAGAAAGAAAACATAATTAAGGCTAAAATACTTTTTGGCCACTGGTTGGGGCCATTGTTCTCTAGTAAAACTTGGGAGCTGAGTTTATGATTTTTTTCCTCCAAATTTCTTGAATTATTTCATTTGATCCTTTATAGATATATATGTGTAGACGCATGTATTATTATCTACATGTGTATCATAGTTGTGAATGTGAGTGTGTGTGTATCTAAACACCCTCTATTCTCCAACTGAGGGACTGTCTATACCACACAGAGAAAGACAGAAAAATAATTCATTATACTGTTAAACTGGCTTTTGAATTTTTCTATTGAATCTATTATTATTTCTTTTACCAGGCATTAATTTTTTGTCCATCAAATCTTCAGAGTCGGTTCTTGACTAAATATTCATCTTCAAATAAACCATTCTAAAATCCACAGCAGACAAAATCAAGATATAGTAAGGAAGAATTTAAAGGATCTGGGTGGGAAAGCGACGGGAAGCGTTGGAGGTTTCAAGGATGAGAGGGACGAGGTCAGATCTGGATCTGAGAATGATACCTGGGGATGGAATATTCATTAAAAGGAGCTGCTGAGAAGGCTGGTCATGAGGCTCCTTTGGGAGTCCAAGCCAGGACTTAAAACCATAGTGAATTATTCTGTAAGTGTTACTCAGAGTTCTATTACTTCTAAATTGTATGAAAGGAAAAGTATCTGCTTTAATCTCTAACACAGACAAATCGTACTTCCAGAATATTGTCATACGCCTTAAATCAAAACAAATGAGAAGCGAATTTATTTCTATTGTGTTATGGTCCAACTTTAATGCCGAGTTAAGAACTTCCAAATTTATTTTGCCTGAGAATAAAAATAGTGTTCAAACAGAAATTTTAAAAAAGGCAGCTGGCATAACCACCACTCCCTTCGACTCGCAGTAATATGATTCTTGTTTACATAGTGTGCATGGAGAAAGGAACCTCCCCTGGTTTTTCCGAGTTATTGAAACTCGTCTGAAATCCAACAAGCAGGATTAAAATTGTTGAAAGCCTCAGTGTCTGGGGAGCTTGTGTACTGTAGCCTGGAGACTTTGCTTGTCAGATGTCTCAACTACAGTGAAAGGTAACACTTGCGTGACGAAAATGGTACTTGTTGATGTTTGCAATGCCCCTGGGACTGACGGTGAATGCAAACACGCCACACAATTCCCTACCCATGTGTCTGCAACATCGATGATTTCAGGAAACTAGGCAGTTTTTCAGTGTAATTTTTTTCTAAAGTTCTAACTAACCACATAATTAATGAAAAGTATTGAGAAAATGTTGTGGTACTTTTAACTTACAGAAATTAATATGATAAGCTTGCTTGTAGAATGTATTTTCTTATTATTTAATAGGAGTAAACAATTTATATAATGTCACATTAAACTTGTGATAGTCTCCGAATGCAATTTGTAAACTATATATATATATAATTCCACCACATAGTCATTTTCAAATAAATCTTTTGTATCTTTATAAAGCTCTTAGCTTCATCACTGAGTCCAACACTTGTAGGGAGAGTTACCTGAATTGAACAGATATACTTGAAAATCATAAATATCTCATACCCAATATGAAGATCAGAAAAACCGAAGCCCTCACAAAGTGGCCATTGGGTAGTGCTCAGCTTTCTTGGAGTATTCTAGCCTTAACGGAGGATTTGTATTTTTCTTGCTATTTTTCTTCATGGCTCAAGGCAACTAAGGCACTCCTGCTAACAACACAGTATGTCAGGGGGACCTCAGGCACAATCCCTGCCAGTCAACCTCCCCTGCTGGGGCTTCTGAAATGTCTGCCACCCTCTCTGTCATTGCTCACGGTTTCCCTTCCTAGTTGACTATAGCTTACAGACCTCTTGCTTTCACACAAAGAGAACAACTTAGAGATTCATTGCTCCTAAAATTCTCTCTATGGCTCCAGTGCTTCAGCTATCAAACCTCTTTGATAGTTAGTACACAGAAGATACACATAAAAGACGGAACTTTTAGAAAGAGGCAGAGAATTGTTTATAGATGAGAAACCCGTTCTGATGCGAAGATCTGGGGCCTTATTAGATATGAAATACCGTGGTTGAGAATGGAGCATAAACGCTCTTGAAACACAGAGCTCTTATTTGGAAATGGCATGTAAATTCAATATTTACTATTTTCTAATATTTCCCATTTAGTCTTATTATATTTACAAAATGGGGATGTAATGAATTTATTTTCTCCAATTCATAAAAGCACCCAACTCCCCTCCTCTTAGCCCAGCATTCCATGCAAACATCATCACTTTATTAGACCATTGTCTTAGTCCGTGTGGGCGGCTGTAACCAAACACTGGAGACTGGGCGGCTGAAGCTATAAACATTTATTCCTCACAGTTCTAGAGCCAGGGAAGTCCAAGATCAAGGCCCCCGTAGAGTCAAAATCTGGTAGGAACCGGCTTCCTAGTTCATGGACAGCCAACTTCCACATGTGGTAGAAGGGTGAGACATCGCTCTGGGCTCCCTCTCACAGGGACCTAATCCCACCCTGTGCAACTAAATGACGAACAGCCCCAAGATGGAAACAACCTACAGGGCCATCGGTAAGTAGATAGATAAATAAATAGTGGGACATTCGTGCCATGTAATGCTACTCGACAATACTGCAAAGGAACGAACTATTGATATATATACACACAACGACATGGATGAGTCTGAAAATAATTGTGTTGAATAAAAGAAGCTACATTAAAAAAACATTTATGATTCATCTCTATAAAATTCTAGATAATATAAATTTTCATTTAGTGACAGAAAGCAGTTCGGTGGATGCCTGGGAATAAAAGGGACCGCCAGGGGTGGAATGAGAGCGATACATGTTTATGATCTGGACTGTGGTGTCAAAACTTTGCGAACTGTACACTATAAACGCACGCAATGTACTTTATGTCAATTATACCTCATATATTTTTAAAAACAGACACATGCTGCTCGTGGCTACCGTGCTGGAGAGTGCAGCTCTGGACGTCTGACTTTCCTTTCGAACCCCACTCTCACCGTCCTAGTATAGATTTTTTTCATCTTTTATACAAACAGGATTTTGCGAGGTCACCTTCGTTATTCTCTCTGCTTCCGGAAATGCCTTCTTATACAACATAACTTCCTCAAATACTGCTTCTAGCATGTCATTCCAATCGCCATCATCTTCAACGGTTCCTTTTGTTTATAGATTCTTACACAACTGAGAGTACTAGAGCTATAAAAATTCTTAATAATAGTGTAATATCCTCATTTTATAGATAGGGAAATTGAGGTGCAGAAAGACTGTGACTTAACCTTCATGTCACTCAGAAAATCAAGGGTGAATGCATCTCCGGTGTCCAGGTCTCTGGACTCTTTCTTCAATTTTTTTTTTTTTTTTTAATAAACCACACGTCTTCCGTTATCTCTTCTTCTTGCTTCCCTCTAATTCCTCTTGCAAAGCTGGCTCGTTCCTACCTGCCCAACCTTTTCATCTTTGCTCGCACACATTCAGTGCTGTCGTGTGTGTGCGCGCGTGCCGGCAGCACTGTCGCCAGCCCTGGCTCTTTCGTGACTGTCCCGATCGCCGATCGCACGAGGAAACCCACCGCCATGTAATTTACGTCCAGTGCATCGTGTACTGCAACCCTTTTCCAAACCGCATTCTCTTTCCTCCTTTATCTGCTCAGTTTTTGCATTCTGTGATTCTCTTCCTGCCGGCCAAGGTCACTTATCACTAGTTTCCCCAACAACTTGTCTTCCCTTCTCCTATAACACTAGGACTGTAGTCCAGTACTTGGCTGCCCAGCTGTGCTTGAGCATCCAACTTCCTTCGTAGTCAGATGTGACTACATGACGACGTCCTCACTTGTAAAATGGGTGGCAATGTGTCACCTCCTTGATGGAGGCTTCAAATGTTAATATGTGTCTCACAAACACTTTTTCCTTCTTTCTATCTGGAATCTGCATATATCAGCCTAGCTTGAGCCTTGGTAATAATGACGATGCTCTAGAGAATGGCAAAGAATATGTAAAGTACTTCTGTTCCTAAAAAAACACAGGAAACCTTTTTAAAATTCTCTGACAGCATCAAACTTTTTTTTCTATAAGGCACTGCACTCCACTTTCTTAAAATTCTCTGACAGCATTAAGCTTTTTTTTCTATAAGGCACTGCACTCTTGGCCATTAGCCTCACGGTGTCTTACTCCACCTTATTGATATGAGGCTCAAAGCCCTTCGCCAGGTCCCCTTGGCTCTGTTCTCTGCCCAAAGCAAACAGTATGTAGCCTGACAGTAGATGAGTGGCCACATTTTCTCCAGGGAGTGAAACCAGAAAGCAGACTTGCTGCCTCAAACTTGAGAAGGACCTTTGACAAACACGTGTCAGTAAACTCATGTGCCTGCTGACACCCCACCATAGAACTGTGGTAGGCGTTAAGAGGTTTGTGCTGGAATTCCTGAAATGCTTCCTTTAGCTGGGTGGTATTAGGCCAATTACCTAACCTTCTTGGAATACTGTCCTGTAAGATGAAATAATGCCGGCACAGACAAGCTATGAGGATTTGATACTTGTTCAGAAGGATGTTAAACTGACTTTTCCTATTGGCTTAGAGTTTTAATTGATGCCCCTATGTAGATGACAATGGGTATTAAATGCCACACATTCAAAAGAGAGAAGCTGGACACGTCTTGGCAGGACACTCTAAAATGTCAGCTGTTCTTCCATAAGTATCAGTGCAAGGAGAGCGAACCACGGTCAACAGGGTTCACCGTGAACTCCAGCCAGGGTAGATCCAACTTGAAATAGCACTGCCCAAAAGGCTTGACTGGAAGGGTTATGTGTATTTACAAGATGCTTATTTTCTGAGCATGATGTTTCACTACCTTTTTTGCCTTTTCTTCAATGTCTCTTTATAGAGAAACTTTCTCCCCCTTTTCTCCATATATTCTAGGCAATAGGATATAACGAGATCACTTCCAAGTGTCTGCACGATTGAGTTTTAGGTTAATATTTAACTTCTAAGTTAAGATTACCTAGTCAAATCAGATCGACATTTGATATTAAGACTAAACAAAACAAAATTTTACCAAACCTCTACTTTTTAAATGACGCTGATTCCTAACATACGAAGCAAGTTACGTTTGGTTCCCGACCCAACGACCATCACACAGCCCCAGAAATCTGACACCCAAGCTAGAGGTTATACATGTTGGTGAATATGTGTTTTATATTTTCTTTAAAAATTAATCCATCATTTTCTTTTTTCTACTCTTATGTTTTTGATAAATGGAAAAAATGAGCCAATATTTAAAAGATAAATGGTTGTTAACTTCAAAGAGAAAAAGCACTTGAAGTTTGGGATCATTTTAAAATATGCCTTTTATGTCATTCACGGTACAGACACTTAGGATGGTTCAATAAGAGGTCCTTGACTCAATGGTCTGTAAAATTTCATCAACTTCCACCTCATACTGATGCTAATATCTTACCAAGATGATTCACATAACAAGCCATGTGCATGATTTCAAGGCTCACATTTTAGTTCTGAGCCAAGTAATGGAACGTTGCGAATCAAATCTCATCACTAGCATAACTGTAAATATGAGATATAAAATGAAAATTTTAATCTCATTAATTTTAGAGATCATGATGTATACTATAAGGTACAGCTTTAATGAATCAAACTATTGCGGACAATATGAAAACACTCTATACTCCAACTGCACAAAGATTATAGAGAAGAAAATGCCAGATGAAGTTCATGTTGCTTATTCACACATTTTTTAAAACTAAATATCATTTATTTTAAAGTGAAAGAGAAGAGAAACTAACATTTCAAGAATTCCTGGTAGTTTTTATAAACTTTTTTTTCAAGACTCAATAATCTTACAAGCAACTTTTTATCATCTCTATTTTATAGATAAGAAACCCAAGTCTCATGGGTTACATGATTTGCCCAAATCAGGCTGGTAAAAAATGATTTAGTAAGATAAATCAGTTTTTTTTTAAAACCAGGCTCCAAGTAGTATGCATGGTTTTCCCACTATTATGTATTCTTGAAATTAAAGAGATATAAATGAGAATAAAGTTATAATCATAAATCCAGAATTCATCACTATATCTACAGCCAAAGGGAAATGGAACCTGAGAAAGGATCCATTGGGACAATAGGGACTGAGGTTGACAAAGCACGGCTGAAACGGGGTTCTGGGGAGAAGGCACCGAGGAGCACAGAGGAATTCCTGAGAAGAGGAAGATCTGAAACCCCACGGCCTTCAGTCCGCAGCAGGTCTGTACTTGACGGTCGTTGAGCATCATCGCCGACTCTCCCATCCCCACAAGGGCGCCGAGTGTATCTTACCGACATCCCCAAACCCGTGCTAAACTCATTTTTCCTCATCTGTTTCCTATATATTTCATGACATAGTGCCCAACGGAAGCGGATGGATCGCCATGTGCCGCTTTTATTTTTAATACATGGAGACCATGATCCCACTGCTTGGCAGTTTATTATAGTTTCATACAAAGCACGAGGAATAACTGGCCTTTTGGATATCTACTGTTATCTCAGACACGATTTGCTATCTACCTTCACACAATGCCTTGGACGGCGTTACAAACTTCTAGGTAACTCCTGCCCTTTTGATTTGTATTTCATGTTATTATTTTTTTCTTCAGATGCATTGTGGCATCTATCATTTCTCTGCGTAGAGTCTCATTTTATTATTGTTTTCTTACCTATTTCTCAGTTTTCTAACTTATTGGCACGAAGTATTTGATCTGAATAATAGTCAGTAATTGAACTTCGTGTGCCTGAAAGTGAAGGGTCAGGGCAATTACTTTAATACCTTCAACTCTAATTTAAACTTCAGTAATGTGGTGATGGTTTGGTTGTTTCAACATTCAAAATTATAACAGAAACAATGTAGAATAAAAAAGTATTTTGATTGTATGAAATATTCATATAGTGTTTATTATTCCAGTTACATTATTAACTCAGATAATCCTCACAAAAATGCTGAGAAAAATCTTACTATAATATAGATAATAGTATAGATGATTACAAAGGCACAGAAAAATTAAGTAGATTGTCCAATGTCTGACAGTTAATAAATGGTAGAAGCATAGCTAGTGAGGGACAGAGTTATGATCCAAATCGAGGAAGGCGGCTTCCAGGTTCAAGGCTCCTCATCTCTGCACCACGCGCCCTACCTGGCTGCTCACTCCTTAGCTCTGAGCCTGCACACCTTCCCGCCTTCCTCTTTCATAGACATTTAGTATTTCTTCTATGTCAAACAACTTACTAAGTCCTATAGCTACAATACCTAACATGGGACATTCAGTATTCTAGGAGCTATAAAAATGAGCCAAAGATGGTATCTTTACATTGGCTCTCCATTTCCTTTCCATGGCAGGTTGGGGTGTGCTCATTCAAAAGCACGGATGTGTCACGATACACCCCAAAATAACAACTTCTCCAAGGGGACTTGCTTGAGCATGACAGCTGGGCCTGTAATATGTATCAGAGGCCACCCTGCACACGACAGGTGTGCAATAATCGTTGGCTTCCTCAATTTTTTGTGAGTGCTGTGCTTGTTTCATGTACATGTCCTTTATAATGTCATCTGAATTAAACCTTGAGTCGAAATAATCAGGAATTGATATAAGTGCAGAAAAAACAATTCAAAGAAAGTGTAGGAAGAACAACACAGAACACGGAAGAAAAGTGACGAGAAGTGTCCAGTATTGGAGAGCGAAGACCACTCATTCACGAAAGTGACTTTCATTCTTTGAAGTTGGCTAGTTAGGATAATAGAAAGCAGATTTTGTTTGAAAACAGGCTTTTCATTAAAATGTGATATTTATTTAAGGTATAAAGCTTTAATATCAAAAAAGAATAGAAGTCAGAAATAAAGCTGTGTTCTAGAATGGAGAGACTGAGTTAATGCTCTAAATTCAAGTAATAAATTAAATAGTTAAAAATTAAATAACCAGGGTGAACAACTGAATATTACAGGATTAAATAGTCCTGTATTGGCATCCTTAAATAAACTGCCCAATGCCACTGCCTCTTGTGTGTGTATGAGAGAGAAAAGATCTTAGCAGGAGATAATAAGATTTTTAATTTCTTTATTTCCGTGCGTTTCTGCTAAAGATGGTGAATCAATTTAACACCAGGTTTAAAACCGACTTTTGACTTTCTGTTGGCAGGACACTAGCAGTGCGTTATATGATATAGAGAATATAATAAAATCTGTGTCTTCAGGGAAAGGAATTCTGATGGAGTAACCAGGACAGAGCCTGCTGTGTAAATGACATTCACAATATTTCTGAAATTGAAGTGTTCATTTACAGTCTTAGATGTGCAGTTTTGACTAACAGAATAGAAAACACCGAGGAAGTTCTCAGCTACATAAAATGTCTGAATTGACTAAATGTACCAATTGAGAGTAAAAAAAAAAAAGGCCCATATTTTGCCTTTGCCGTAATAACACTCAGCTGCACAAAAAAGGAACTGTTCAATTGGTTAACACAGATTTAATATGATTTATCTGGCTGTGAATAAAGTTGAAAGCTTATATGCCATTCTCTATGCAAAAGATAATATGAAAGCAACTCTAAATATTTAAAGAAAATATGATATAAAATTAATGACACATTTTGGAATGGGGGTCTATATGATTACAGCCGTCTCTATTCCCCAAATCCTGTCTAAACATGGGCTTTATTATGAAAGTAATAAAATATATACAATTACATTAACGTGAACACGATAGTTAAGACCTATGGGAAATTTATATTTGCTAGTGGGAACATCATGTTGATATAAAATCCATAAGAATACACGCCAATTTCTGTTATAACTATGATATTCATCATGAACTGTAAATATCTACATATAGCTTTGAACATGGGTTTAGATTCAGATGTAGATTAAAAACACTGATTTATTCTCCCACAGATTATACTGATGCTTCTGATTTTTTAACACAATAAGAGCCCCGTCACCAAGGGCAAGGCTGACACGCAGCATCATTGAGGGCAGGGGGAATGGAAAGATGTATCTTGTTTCTTCACTGTCTGATGAATAATAACAGCATTTTCCACAGAACTGCCTGGCTAATTGTAGTAATTTACCTGGTATAGAAGTTAATCCATTAACGTCTTCCCATTTTCTCTGATTTTTCCCTCACAAGTTCCTTTGTAACTAAAACCCCATTTACAGTGAAATTTCTCTGTAGCTAACATTTCTAAGTAATGAATCTAAATAAGTTATCATTATTAAAACTATAGCAAAAAAAAAAAATGAGGACATTAATGTAGAACTTTAAAGCATGATTTCAGAATCTTTTTCCCTATCAGAAGTGAAAGAACAAAAGGGATTTTTCTGATAAATACAAGTATAAGAAATGTGATTTTTTTCATAAATATCTTTTTATGACTTACATATAATATTATAACATTACTTAGAACATCCAGCTGGTTACGCTACAAACTAATAGTTTATGGGTAAAAAGTATTTAAAACAATATAGTTAAATATGACTTCCAAAACATTGAAAATAATATAATTAAATGACTTCCAATACTAGTATTATAAAATTATTGCCTTTTCCTCTGTAAGGTATAAGATGTATGATATACAGAGTGAGAGGCAGGTACAGAGAAATTCGGGCATGTGCAATGAGCATACTGAACATGTATAGGTACATATGTGTTTATGCATATACGCACATACGTGCACACACGTAAAAGCACACATGGACATGACACCATTGCCCTACGTTGCCAACCAGGTCATCCGTGACCTCATTAGGTGACTCTCAATGGGGAGCACTGTCGGTGTTCTGCATCTGGGAATTCATAAGAAGCCTCACGAGAAGCGACTTGTGTTGGCAGCTGCGCGCAGAGCAGCAGCGAGGTCGGGTGCGAGGGGGAGGGGGCGGCAGCCAGGTCAGGTGCGAGGGCGCAGAGAGGGAAGCGCCGGAGGCCTGAGGTGAGGAGTGCACGGGACCAGCCAAACACAATCAATAAGTGGCGTGCGGGGCAATGAGGGCTACGGGCGAGATAAGGAACGAGGCTGGGGAACTAGACCACAACCCGCCTCCTTCAGACTCTTCTGTTTACTTCCCAGTTGGTAATTAGGTAATTAGGAGGAAGCAGCTATGGTGCAGGTTGTGGGTTAAATCTGGCCCAAAGGAGAACATTTATTCTCTCTCAGCTTAGATGAAGCCGAGGTCTCCAAGCAGGAAGGTGGAAATCCTGGGTCTGCTACTTTCTGACCACAAGATAATGGGAACATGGCCTAACGTCGCTAAACCTCGTTTCACTGTTTAAAAAATGGTGGCAATTTTAGTGTTTCCCTCAGAGCATTGTTGTAATTACTGAATAACTTAATTATGATAATGACCATGTTTAGCACAATTCTTTGCATATATTAGCAGATCAGTAAAGGATATTATTCTTGACGGAACTTACAAATTTTGAATCATCATTCGAGAATACTAGGGAGTCCACCGAAGGTGGGAATTTGGGGAAAATGATGAAGTTTGAAAGAGCAGTTGAGGAGAGAGACTAGCAGGCAAATGCCCTGTGAGAAATTAAAACACGGAGTTATTAAAGTACAGATGTGCAGAGTGATATAATTTCACTGGCCATGCTGAGCATCTTAAGTGTAGGGTAAGAGACACAGGTTTTTGTTCATTGGTTTGCTGGTTTTGTTGTTGTTTGGTCATCAAGGAATACCTAAATAGCAAATCTTAGAGATTTCATCTACCACTAACATTTTATATTGGACTATAAAATGATTTAGAAAACATTTCAATGAACCATCATTTCTTTCCAAAGACATTTGCTACTCAAATATATCAATTCATAAGCTACTATCGATATTATTTTCCTTTCCAGAGGTCAGTAACAAAAATCGAAAATACCATAGACACATACTTCTTTCAAGTATATGTGCTCCAAATCCTCTCTAAATTAAACACAATCAAGTTTTAAAAATGCAACTCTCCAACTCATTCTGATGCAATATCTTGTCTTTTTTCTTCTGAAAAACTACCTTATAGATAAACTTATCTTTTAGTAGTACAATCCCTGAGTAGCAATTACAGATATTAAAGCCCGTAAGATTAAACCATGGTATGGTGCTAAAGAAACATCACTCATTCTCTCTTATAGTTGTGAACTATGCATAAGCGCAGGTCACTGTGCACAGTGTTCAATAATTATTTGTCAAGTGAACGAACAGATAATCAGGTCCATATCACCATTTTCTGCTATATGTTTTATAAATATTAATTTTAAAGCTTTTAAATCTTAATTTTGATAAGCTGATTTAAACTTTTATTTTCATGATAATTCATAAATATTAAATGACACATAGAACTAAGATGACGAAACACATTTGCTAGTCCAAATGTAGAGATTACGTGTTTCAGAAGAATTTGTCGCTATGCCGTCTGCTGTCCCCACTCTTTCTTCCATTCATCTTCTGTTCCCAGAGGCCCATGTCTTTCCTCTGGTTCCCTGTGTGCCCAGAGACTATATTTACCTAGAGATGAGAAAACTGCCCTTTGTGACATCTTTAATGCCACGTAATCGAAAGTACCTCCCCCCAGGTTACACTTTCTCTTAATCAAAAGGCTTGGTGGAAAGTTATTCAATACATGGAATACAGCTGATTATATCTCAATACATTATTTAAGGGAATTTGTGTTTTAACAGAAATCTCAGGATGCCTTAACCAGAAATACTGAATTTTAGTTGCTTAAACAATATTTGGGGAAATAGTAGAGCATTTAAGAAGAAAGATAAGTTTATCTACCACACGCAAAAGGTTATCTCAGTAGGGAGAAGTGGCTGTATATGGATCTATTATAATACCACCAAAACTGGAAACATGAATCTCCAAAATGTGCTCTAAGAAAACGCAGAACGTTATGTAGTCATCTCGAAATAAACGATTAAGATAACAGGAGAATAAAAATACAGGGCTGGGTAATTTAGAATAGAATTCTGATGGGAAAAATGTTAATTGAAAAAACTGCCAATGCAAAGGTTAAATTGCTGTTAGGAATTTACACCAACAGAGAGACTAATGTGTATATTCTACAGTAAGAGAAGAAATAATGGCTGAACTTGTCAATAAAGAAACATTTACTTGTATTCTCTTATCTCATTCCCTTCTGTTCCACTAGAAATGATGACAGTGCTTTTGATTTATCACATTTTTAATTGGTCTCCTTGGTGACATGTTCCATATGTTTATTATTCATTTAGTGAAGCTTCTTTCTGAATTTAATACAATACTCGAATGCTAATTTTTCTGCTTTCTTAATCTTTATTATGTGTCTTATTTTCATTCAAAGATATAGCTAGAATCTCCTCTTACCATTTTCAGAAACTGCTGTTTCTATTTTTCACACTTTTTGCAGAATTGTTAGAAAGATTTATCAAATAACAAGTAAATATAAGATCACACCTTTAACCTGGGAAAGTCAATCATTTGATTGTCCTCATGCATTTTAAACCATTGTAAGAATGTGTTTTCTAAATAAAATGTCTAAAATAAAATAAACAATTCCCTGAATGTGTATACTTTACACAATTCAATTTAGTTTTGTGTCAAACTTAGTTTTGTGTCAAAACTCATACAACTTAGTGTCAAATATCAAGTACACTTAATTTTGTGTCAATTATCATTTATTCTATTTTTAATGTATTGTAGTCTTTTTGAGTAAAATTAAGTAAAACACATCTTTAGAAATACTTTACCATTAGAGTAGTTCTCATTTTCAATGTTTTACTTCTGATTATCTGAGCATATTACAGACTATAGACTGTCTTAATTTGTCTTATGTGTTGCTATAGAAAGAGCTTAGATGACATAAACATAAGCAAAGAACAAGTATTGACACCATCATGATATTTTAGATAAATGTCGGAGCCTCTGTGACTTAAAATTATGGGCAGATGTTTTAGTTTTATACATTTAGTTCACATAAATTCAGATACTTCAAGGTAATAGTTGATGTCTTTGTTGGAAGGTATATAGGACGGTATATATATATATAATATATATATATTATATATATATATACTGAAATGTATAAAATTAAACTGCATCTGTATCATCCTAAATGTCTTCCAACAAAGGCACCAGCTGCTGTCGACTGCTAGAGAGTGGTCATGTTTGCAGTCCTCTGTAAAACTCAAACGTCATAATTTCCTCAGCTAATGATACTTGGGGACTGTCATCCTTGAACGGTCATTGTCCCAATGCTGAAGAGATGTTACAGTTTTTCATTTCAAATGCTAAGCGGAATTGGATTTGCTTTGCAAAAGAGCTTTGATGCCCATACTCCCCACATGCTAATCTCTCTTCCATCTTCAAGGTGTCTGAAGCTCAGACAGATGGGCAACGCTGTGCGCTCACAACCAGCATCCAGCCAGGTACACTTAAAGACACGATGTTTAATATAAAATTTTATTCTTTAAGCAAGGGCAAAAGCAGAAGAAGCAAATGTATTTCCAGATCACACTTCCCAGGGCCAAATCTCTGAGAGCATGCTACGTAGGATGTGGACCAGACCAGCATTAGCATGTTGGCAGGCGTACAGGTCTGCATCAGCATGCCATATTCCTAGTGAGGCGGAAAGAGGATTTGAGATTCACTGTGTGTCAGGTTCTCGTTTTAAAGGATGAGTTCAGTTATCAAAAAAAGTACTGTATCATCTTTATAAAATTTAAATAAAACAATTTATGTAGATATCTTTGTATGTGAACATTTTGAAGGGTGAACCCTACATGGCTAGTTGCCGTCGGGTCATCTGGAATGCAAAGGACAGGTCGTCCCATTCACAGACTAGGTGAGGTCAGTTAGATTTGCACTTTGATCACGATCTATATGGAAAGGTGAAATGAACAACTATCCGGTGGAACTTACTTTGAAACTTGAAAGCCGTTCAGCATTAAAACGTGCTCTCTAATAAAGCAGTGACTTCCCCACTGCTAGGACTGTGGGAGCAAACGCTATTAACCAGGCTTCTGGGGTGTCTGTCCCCAGGAGCTTTCCGCATTCAAGGAAAGGATTCTTGTCAATTCTATGATTCGAGGTTTCTACTCTCTCAATTTCATCTACGTATATTGATTGGTGTTGTTATTTGTGTTTTTTTCTTTTTCCTCAAACATTTTCTTTTCTTCTTTAACCTGAATACATATGGAGTAAAGTATTGGGGTGAGGAAAGGGGAAGAAAGATACGACAGCCTCAAAATGACACTCCTTTTCAGTAAGAGAGAAGATTGACGAAGCAGATTTCGAAAGCTGTCGGAATACATTGAGAATGTCGAGACTGTGTGGAAGACGGTGGGGAGATGATCCGAGACATGACAGTATCTTTGTGAAATGGAGGGATGAATACGAGGAAACCTGTCTACCGCAGGGCTGAGCACGTTTCTCACTCCCCAGATAGAGTGCCAGGATGATGGCTATGATTTCTAGAGGATCAGAAATATGACACAGAGTGTAATTTTGATAAATGGTTTTTAAAAATTTAATTAATATTTTCCTTAGTATATTCTTGGTGGACTCGATGATGTTTTGCTAAGAAAAAAGTTGTGCGTCACATTTCCGATTAAGTACTTCAGGAATGCCCTCTCCTTCCTACCTATTGATATATAAAGGATAATATGACTTGAATAAAGATTAATATTTGTAATTATTTAGGTTGTCACTATTTGACTTCCATTGGTCCAATGAAAGATTTTTTTATGACTTTATTAAGAGATAGAAAATAGCTTTCTCAGGTGTTCTGAACTCATTAGTATGACCTACAAACTGCCTCATTTATATGACTAGGCATTTATTAAAGAAGAAAATTATGTGCCATATATACAGATGTCCCTGTGAGAAAGATGACTTGGTTGATAGCTATCATGCAATGGTGAAGGCAAATCAAAATTAAGAGTGATTCCCTGGATTCACAGATAACTCTCATATTTTATGAGCTTTTTAGGAACTAATTTTAGGGTAAATTATCCCAGAAATACTGCTCAGAAAATGTTTAGAAGCATAACGACTACCTGTAGTAAAACCCTAATATTAATTTATTAAACTATTTAAATATTGGATGTTTGCTCTGGGCTCAACTCTGAAATTATGGCTCTGTAGAATTTACTGACATGTTCTAAAACAAAATCTGAGTTGTAATACAGTTTTCGTGACACACTGAAAATAGGTAAACCACAATGAATAAACTTGAATAACATGTGTCCAATAAAAGAAATATCCAGAAGGAAATTCCTATTTGCATGTATCAAGGGTACTGTATACATAAAAAATAATGATGCAATTATATTTTTATACTTTTCCTTCAATTATTCTCTTGTAAGTCACATTATATGGCTAAATACTACATATTGCACATGTGTAAATATATATACAATGTCTATGCAAATGTAATATTTATTTTGAATTTATTGGATGTTTAATATTCTAGGCTAGAAGGTATTTAGCAGTAGCCCAGACAGACAAGTTACCTGCCCTCAGAGAACTTCACACTACACCAAGACTCAGTAATGGAGTGAGTCACGCACACGTTCAGGTTGAATTTTCTAAATTTGGGTTAAGCTGCCCTTTACTAGGGCCGATTATTGTGTAATACATTTCATCGACATTTAGACAGAATCATATACCTCACAGTTTCTATGCTTCTTCATAACAACCTATTTATGGGGATTTTAAAAGAGTTTTCTAACAAATGATGCAAGTAGTAAATTGAATTAAGTGAAAAATGCTATTTTCTCACCTAATTATAGTTCTTAAAGATGTAAAAGAGAAACATCTGTTGGAACCAGTTACAGAGCTAATGTCTCACTGAGAACAGCAGGAGGGCTCACAGTTAATCATCTGCCCCCCACAAGGAGCCCTGCTCACCAGAGTGGGTCCCCGAAGGAAGGGACTCTACGTCAGAAGCGGCAAAGGCCGGGGCGGGGAGGAACGAGAACAGACGCTTTCACAAAATCAGGGGGCACCCTCGCGAGTCTGCATCAGGACATCATTCGAAAACAATAAAGCCTGCTGCACAATCAGGTATTAGTCTTAAATGCAGCAAATGAAACAGCAGATTTATTGTATCCTAACAAGGTGGTAGCTTGAAAAAAATGGCATGTTGCATCGACCTTCTGTTTAGTTTGTGCACATGCAGCAGAGAAGGAAGCCAGACAAACGAACCAAGCTGGAAACAGGCAGGCCAGCAGGAAGTGGAGTGGAGCACGTTTTCTGTTCCGATGGTAGAAATCATCCGTTTATACAAAACACAGGCTTCATTTTATTATTAAATATTAGCGATGGATATAAACACTTATAATTTCTGGATTACAAACATGAATTATAAAAATTAAGCTAAAGGAAATCTAAATACATCCCTGTCTTCTGTCATTTTTTTGGTTCTATATATGGCATAACCCCAGCGCTGAAAATCTATACTTTTCTTCCTTTTCTTCCTTATTAATTAATTCCTCCCTCTTTCCTTTCTTCTCTCCTTCCTTCCTTCCTTCCTTCCTCCCTCCCTCCCTCCCTCCCTCCTTCCTTTTCTTTTTTCCTTTTAAATTCACTGGAGAATTTTTACATCCTCTTCAAAACATGGTTCCTTTTAGTTTTCTCTTTTATAGGCTAAATCAACATTCCTTTCATTTTTTCCATCATTTATATTCACCAATACAGTACCACATTTTATGGATTCTCACTTATAGCTTTTTGTGTTCTGTCTTAATATTTCACCTCTAGAAATCAATGTGAACTGGTTTTGCTGAAATTAATTAATTTACTGTATCAACATTTCCCAGGATTTTTAACCAAAGAAATGATTGCATGAAAAGGATCACAGGTATGCATTACCACGTGGACCACGAATGGAAGCAATGATTGAAATACCTTTCATTTTTGATTATGAAAAAATCAAATCTTTAAAGAGTGGCAGATGGACATTTTGAAATTTCCTGATCGTGTATCTTTACAAATGTCTCTGACTCTGATTCGAACTACTGTTTATTATGTAGGAATCAGGACACTTGCACAATATTTGTATGATTCCAGGAATCGTTTCGACTGTTTGCAAAGACTGTAGGAATTAAGCAGAATTTCCTGTGTGGTGTGTTACTCCAAACCCATTTACCAAGTGACTCCAAAAACTGCAGTTTTGGGTCTGGCCCCGAATAAAAGCAGGTTCTACAACAGGTCCAGGCTACTGTATGACGGTGCTCTGACCCCTGGGCTGATGGGCTCAAAGGGCTGGTGCAGACTGGGATGCTGACGGGAGCCTTGGACAGATCGCTGCCGACGAATCACTGCACAGACATGAGGGCTCTGGAGCAGAGCCCTGTGGACGGCTCCCCTCCTGAGAAACAGCTCTGGGCCTGCTACTGGCTCTAGAAGACACTGGACACTTGCCCATGATCTGACCTCATACGATTGTCTAGCTAAGACTGTTGCTTTGTTTCTGACATTGGAGCTTGAAGTGCACAGGACAGGCAGTCAAGAGGGAGGATGGATAGACGTAGATAACATCTTAGTGGTTCTGCTTCTTTTGCTGAATCTATACTGACATACCTCTTGTATTCTGGAAATGAATTGGGATACATTCTTTCTTAGACATAAAAAAGGAAGAGATACGGTATCGCTAATTTATCCTGAAATTTTCTTGAGATCTAGAATTGCCATCATGTCTTTTTCTCTGAAAGTCAGGAGTTAGCCTAATACCTTGAATATTGCTTATCTTTCTCTGCTAGCAACAATTAAGAGGAAAAAAGAGGAGGGAAAACTTAGGAGTAAAGAGAAAAATAAAAAAAATCCACAGAAAATTGTTAGTTCCTGAGAAATTTAGTGATGACTAGAACATGTCAGTTTTTCTCCCTAAAATAGTTTTTAACACCTTCCCACCACAGAGAGGTGCTCTCACACTTGGTTCTCCATATAGAGCAAAGTACCGAGTTGTAAAAGGTTGTGCAAAAATTTTTCAAGTACGGGGTATTTCTGTTTAAAAATGATCCCATGCCCTAGCATGAACACAAATATTTCTGTAGTCTTTAAAAAACAACACTTTGCCTGTGACAAAGTCCCCCTTCCCCTACCCTTAGCCACCATGTCAAAGGAATAACAAGCCCCTAATGTGTTAAGTATTATGTTTAAAACAATTCTTGTCGTGCACACCACTTGGGAGGATTCGGCATTATCTTAGTATATTTATTGTACATGCACAGAAACTATGTATTTATCCTTGTCCTTTCACTTTTCTCTGAAGCTGCTTAAAATATGTTTGCTTTGCTAAACTTTTTATTTACTTATATTAAATAATATCACCTTTTGTAAGCCTCTGATGATTTTGCCTGAAAGGTCGACTGCTTCTAAGAAAGATTCAAATACTCATTTGGCTGAGTATTTCGTAACAGAGGAATCATGGCGTTGCATCCAGCACTGGGCTTCTGACCTAGCTACAAACTTTGAAGACTTGACCTCCCCCTTGCCTGCTCTGCAGCCAACAGCATGACAACATCTCTGTGCCTTATGTCGTCTCATTTGTAAACCTGAGATAACAAAGTATCTACTGCCAAGATGAGTTGTGCAGATTAAATAAGCTGATTCAGGTAACAGTCCTTCAAACAGTGCCTGGCATATGGTAAACGCCCAATAAATGTCAGCCATTATAATACTGTTTTCTGTGCTGGCTAATAAAAATGAAAACATGAACCTAAAAGATAAACTTATAAATAGCAACAAAAAATGAGTAAAGATCTTATACAATAAAAGTAAAATAATGAAAAATATTGTATCTTTTAAAGATAGGTCTCTACACAGAGATTTTTCTAAAATAACAGATCAATAGATGTACGTAACTGTTTCATAATTAGTAGTTAGGTCCTTAACTACATAATTTTGAAATGAAATTGTAAAGTAAGATACATTTCTCTGAGTAGTTTCTCCAGATTTGTGTGGGGCCAGTAGATATATCAAGCTTTCTTTGATAAAACACTACTTTTCAAAAAGTGGGGACAGCTCGTAATTACCTCTGCATGGTATTTCTTTGGTAATTGCAGATAAATTGATAAAAATATCTCAACTTCTAGGCAAGCAGAGTATTGATTGCAATTTACCAGGCTTAAGAAAAAGTGAATTTTCTCTAAAATTTTAATGTAAGTACTTGTTTTATTTTACAACAACTATGGACCTTCTCATATCAGCAACTTCAAGTCTTCATGGAAAAATTGCACGATGACTAATTGTCAAGACTGATTATATTTTTCACAATTATTTACCTATTCATTATTTTCTGTTGAGAAATTCCTAAAAATTAACGGTGCTTTATTAATTAATTCTATCAGCATATTTAAGTGCAGAAAACATCTCTTCACCTCATATACACTGACTGACATGTACTCACATATTTACTTTATATTTTACAAATTCAAGGAAAAGTTGATTCCAGGTTTGTTGTCAATTCTTATTTATTTTTGCTTTTGTTTCCACACAGTCTCCTTTAAGGAAACTTGATTAATGTTTTTTTTTTTTTTTTCCCCTGAAGGAATGCTATGCACTGTGTTAATTTTTGTTGGGGAGGCACTGTTTGGACACTATATTGAATTTTCTTTAATTATTTACATTTTTCATTTCTTCTTTGAATCAGTCTCAAAGGTAACACGTGCATTTATAGTTCACTTATTACTGATAGATACCCACGTATGACAGCATGCAATCCATTTAGCTCTAATTATAACTTGTTCCGCCTAACCAAAAATACACTTTTCTATTGATTACAGGGTTCATGACAGATTAATAACAGATATCAAAGTGAGAGAGTAAGTGAGACTCAATGAGCTTATGGAAGGGTGAGGGATGAGGGAAACGTGATGACATTGCTTTGTGACAATGTCAGGATCGCCTTGGACAGCTGTGAGATGACACGTCTGGCACACAATTCTTCAGCTACTGGGGGCGGTGTGAACACCTGAGCAGCGTAGCCTATGGCTCTTCACAACCACCCATCCTTCCTCTAAAATCTAGTGGTGACTCTTAGTTCCATGACAGAATCAGGTCACCTTAGAAGTTCTATGTACGTAAATAAAACTATCAACTAATTTTAATCGATCAAGGATCATACATCGAGTATAATATTTTGTCACTTACTTTATTCTAAAATTAGTTGACAAATTTTTTTGTAAATTTATTCAAACATCTGATAGTTTCCTAGGAAAATATATATACGTGAACATAATGTTAAATAGTGAAAGTTTGGAGCTGCTACAAGCAGAAAAGGTATTTCATAATGTATAGAAATTATAACATTATTCAAATTCCTGCCCAATCTGTAATCCTTTCTCCAATTATACGTATTCTGGAATATACTCTTTGAGCCACTTATAATGGTCATTTTAGAGATTGTTAGAGAAAAACTATAGCCCAGAGAAAATCTATATGAATAGGAGGCTAGTGGTAGGTGTACTGAATGGTGTCTTTAGGTGATCAATACCATTATTTAAAATCTGAGACTGAACAACCACAGATGCAGTGTCCTAGAACACGTGATGCTGGATTATATCTTCGGCTCCCCTAACTCACTTTTTCTTCCTTTCCTTTTCTCTCTCTTACCTGAAGATAACTTCCCTTTACCTCATTAAACCTATGCTAAGAAAGACTGAGTAATAAAAAAAAAATAATAAAAGTTTGTTTTAAAGATACTCCACTCCAAAAAACCTGAATGAAGCAGGTATTCTCACGAAGGTTTATGAAGTGTTTTTTAGTATCTTCCTCTCAGAATAGAGACAGGGGTTAGACTCTCCATGGCTCTAGCCCGGCAATGTGAAAATACTGGCGGTGACGTGGCAGGGGGAGCAGCACAGACAGTTCAGGAAAAAACAAAACAAAACAAAACAAAAAAACCACATGAAGCCCAGACATCCATTATCTCCATCTGCAATAGAGGATTTGTAGACCAGCATAAGGGAATTTAGAAGTTGATATATTTGCTGAATGGGTTGTGGTCAAGATGTGTTTACTGGCTGGTAAACTTGTACAGGCACTTGGCCCCTGGACAAGCCTAATATCCGTGGGCCTCGGTCCAGGCCTTATAATCAGTCCGATGTGCCACCTCGTGATGGAGGAATCAGTTGTCTTACAAGATGACAAGGTACTAGAACTGAATTCTGCTGATATTACCAAATACAGAAATACATGCTGGTACAGTGAAATGTCTATTACTGTTTGGGGTCTGTTTGTTACTGAATTTTCTATGAGTGTGGTAGAATTTAGTCTAAGTCTTACTTTCACGGTAACATGTCACTCGACTGGAACTTTGAGAAAGAATACTGATCAGGCTCACATGCCTCTCATCGTTGGAAGCCTCTAGCTGTACAAATGATGGTGTGAAGAAATGGACTACTGTCACTTCTCAAGAGAAGGCCAATTTCAACTTGGATGCCTCTCTCTTCGATTGGACCTGATAAGGCCGGTGATTCAGTGTTTAGGAGGAGATGACTCAGATGACGACAGTGTGTTACTCACACTCAGGGGAGTCATAGGAAGCCATCTGAATGGTCTCTTCAGATCCCTTACCTTTCACATTATGTAAAGAAGGTGTGCCTCACACTTACTTCCCTTTGGGATTGTGGTTGGGACTCACAGCCTGTCAAGCACTATCTATAAAAGTCTTCTCTTAATCTCTAAATCTGGACATTTTTAGTACCTTTATGTGGTTGAGAAGTTTAAGAATTAAAAAAAAATCTTAAGTTTCTACCTCCACTTCAAAAAATGGACTCACAATTCAATTTGGTATGTGGAACCAGCTGGCATCTATTGTGTTTGAGCCTCATCCTAAAATGAGATGGTAATAGTTCAATTTTGACCTCGTATTATGCATAATAAAATGTAACTGCTAGAGGATAATATATCCAGGTAAGCTGTAGTGAACCAATAGACTTTAGGCTACCACTGGACCACTTACTATAGTAAAACAGTGATTTAATCTAGTAGACCAAATGACTATGCCAAAGAACAACTTTAAAAAAAAATTTATGTTGACTGTACAAATATAAAATAAATGCACCTAAAAATGATTTTATTATTGAGGGGACCAGAGAGATAATGAAGCTAGTTCAAAGAATATTTGAAGAATATGTCATAGGCATCTAAAAATAATAAGAAATATTAAAATACCAGGTTAGACATGACACTGGTTAATATCTTATAGGGCAATGAAACCATAAACTCTGGGTTTATCTTTTTTAATAGGAAGAAACCTATTAGCTAGAATTTGACTTAAAAATATCTAGGCACTAATCAAATAGTGAAGAGCAAAGTCTAACTCAGGTATATTCTCCTAGAGAATTAAATAACCTTGGGTAGTTCTTTTAAACAATGGCCTTGCGTGACATCGAAAGGGCATTCCACTTTCCTTTTGCCTTAATTCCAAATTTTGCATGACTTTCCCTAATAAGGCATAACATATTTCTCTTGATACAGTTATATCTCAATATATGCTTCTATAATTCTCACAGCAGAAGGAGAGGGTGTAGTAATTCATTCTCTAGCTTGTACAGCTCCCTCCCGGAATCGACAGATTCCTGCTCACATATAACTAGCTAAGGTAAGTCATATATCCACATCTGTCTTCAAAGCAAGCAGAAAAGTACAGTTTTACCATTTTCTTTGGAAAGAAGGTGAACTAGAGCACTTACGACCCTGATATGACTACCAAACTTGACATAAAGAAAGGCATCAGAACACGGAGGTACAGGCTGTTGGGGACCAATTGTCTAGCGTGAGATGAGCTTTGCATGTTTACTGAGATTATTAGATGGAAATGTCTGTGGTGGCAGGTCAGTGAGGGCTATCCGTGTCATGCAAAATTTTTGAAATACCCTTTTCTTAGAATTGAAAGGGAGGCATAAGAAAAGAAATCTGGGGAGCAGAAGATAGGATCATGTCTATATTTTGAAATATTATAGTTCAATCAATCCATCCTGAGCATAGATTCTTTAATGAAGGGAGATTGTACAAACTGTTTACATATAAATTTGGAAATGTAACAGACTGGGCTCATTATTTCAGCATCTGGAATGTAGATTTGACTGAGATAATAAATTGCATGATTTTCTATATTAGGCAGATCAAGTCATTAGTTTATTCAATTAGTACTGATATAATCCAGTCTCAGATGGAAAAAAAAAGACTTTGCCATAGAAAATATTTTGTGACACATCCCTTAATCAGTATAATTGTTAAAAAATATTCTATTAAAATTTATATGTAAAATAGCATTATACTTCGGATCTGAAAATTTCCAACTAATAGTTAGCAAAAATTTTATGTAAATTCATGGAGATAAAATTGAAGTGGCTAAAACATTACTGAAGAATTCTGTAATAAGGAAAATAAATATATGATGCACAAATAAAGTGGTATAAATCCTTCTATGCTTTGAATGTAATTTAATTATCGACTCTCATATAAGTAGCTAGAGCATCATCAATCACCATAGAGAATATTTTTCCTAAGTCACCAAAACTAATTATAGTCAGTAATCTCTACTCACTGAGACTAATCACTACACTACATTAAAAATCAATCTATTACATGGTGTCATGCAGGTCTGCTGTTGAGTGTAGTGATTTTTTATGAACTTCAAAATTCTATGTTAATTACCTGAAAATACTTTACATAGACGTATC
>NW_011888841.1:2974264-3001250 GCF_000151845.1 Pteropus vampyrus
TTTTATGTAAATTCATGGAGATAAAATTGAAGTGGCTAAAACATTACTGAAGAATTCTGTAATAAGGAAAATAAATATATGATGCACAAATAAAGTGGTATAAATCCTTCTATGCTTTGAATGTAATTTAATTATCGACTCTCATATAAGTAGCTAGAGCATCATCAATCACCATAGAGAATATTTTTCCTAAGTCACCAAAACTAATTATAGTCAGTAATCTCTACTCACTGAGACTAATCACTACACTACATTAAAAATCAATCTATTACATGGTGTCATGCAGGTCTGCTGTTGAGTGTAGTGATTTTTTATGAACTTCAAAATTCTATGTTAATTACCTGAAAATACTTTACATAGACGTATCAAATCATTGTCCAACTTCTCTCTCAGAAGCAATAAAAACACCGGTGATCTGCATTTCATTTCTGTGTTAAGTGAACAATTCGATATTGAAAAAATGTGTCATAAATATTGCCATTGTTCAGATGACTTTGGAATGAGAATGCTGACAAAGTGGATAAACTGAAACGCAATAGGAAAATGCTGGATACAAGCAGGAGTGGAGCAAAAGTGGCCCATTTCCCTACTGAGGGTGTCTATTTTTCCCTAAAATGTGTCCCCTTGATTCTAAGATGGTATCTACGATATGCTAGAGAGCATTTAAGTTTCCTTCAGTTGACTCTTCCCCAAGTCCTTGTAGGAATCAATTCAAATCTGATATTTCATGTTCACAGAATTTTAGAGATGAAAAGACTTGACATTAATCTAATCTACTACCAATGGGGAACCTGTAAAGGAGGTTTGGAAGCGAGGTTACGCCATTACTATGTAGTTAGAACCTGTTTCCTGACCGTTTGACAGAAATCTCTTGACCAAATCACAAATGAACACTGAATGTTCACAATTACATTTACATCTAAAACAAATTTTCTCCACTGAAAAGGGCAATATATCTTTTTAACAAATTATGCTAGAACAACTGGACGTCCACATGTAAAAAAAAAGAATCTGGACACAGACCTTACGCCTTTTACAAAAATTAACCCAAAGTGGATCATAGACCTAAATATGAAATGCAAAAAGACAGAACTTCTAAAATGTCACGTGAAAAAACTTTGAGTATTGTGATGACCTTTTAGATATAACACAAAAGGCACAATCCATGTAAACAATAATGATAGGCAGGAACTCATTAAAATTAAAGATTTCAATAATGACTATGGGGAGAACTTAGATGTTTTTCATTTAAACTCTGTAGGGAGAAGGCTTCATGTGCTGACCTGACTGAAGCTGATTCAGTGACTCGTCACTGCTTGGCATAGGTCATGAACTGAGCTGCCAAGAGACCTGTGTGGTCTGGACTACATATAGCAGTTTGTGTATGGCTTGACGAGCGATACGTTAGGGAGCTGTAGGTGCTGGCTGGTGATGTGCCTGAGTGGGTCACTACAGAGAGAGGTAGGTGGACCTATACTATCCTAAATCAGGAATCTAAAAGAGGTTATAGCATATTTCAAACCACAGTGCCAACTGAGCATCACTAGAGCTCAACGGTCACACCTGTGCTCATTTAATTGCAAATTCCATTATCAGATACCAGCAGAGCACTCAGGAACCAGAAGGCTTGGGGACATAACTATGGAGACGGGGAAAACCAAAGGGCTCTATTTAGGTGTCTCAGTGATTGTTCCCTGCCACCAAGATGACTTTGAACATCAAGGGCACCTTAAAACTCAGTGAACCACACGTTTCCACTTTAAAGATATTTTAGTAAGATGAAATAGAAAGAGCTTTGATTTCAAACAATCATTTCAATTTTTGACTTTATACGGTTGTACTATACAATTAAATCAGATATCCATTCTGTTATAGATATATATATATTAAAACACATGTATATAAATTCCCATCCTCTTTTATTTTTATATTTAATCTATTATAAATTTCTTTTAAATTAAGATAACTACTAGGTTTATAGAAAAATACCTTAAATAAAAACATGCCTTTATTCTCATGAGATAGGAATAGTTAGAATTTCAGTTTAAGATCATTTATACTTCTAAAAGCTCATTTTCCCAAAGAATTTAATGCATTTCTACTGAACTCATTAAAAATGACACAAACAAGAATACGAGTTTTTATAAGCATTTTATCAGTTTATAGTTTTGTGGTTGGAATATTACTACATTTTAGCTTCCTCTTGTTAGAAATAAAGAAAAAAAAGCAATAATAATTAGAGATGGTAGCTTCAAGTGTCAAAAAAAAGTCATTTCCAACTGCACACCCATTATCAATCAAAGAAAATGTACGACTGAAGCGGGAAGCATGGCGTCTTGCGCTCTGAAAAGCACAATGATTTTAGAGATAGATCAATGTAAAAGGAAAAAAATCTGAAATCATCAGATAATGGTGTACTATTAAAAAGCTTTGGGGGAAAATGGAGCTGCAGTTTGAACAAAATTATACGCTTACAAAAAAAAGAGGAAGGGTTATCGTCAGTTATTTTCTAAGGGTCACCATAAAGACACTAGATAAATTATACAAAATCCTTTTATAATAATAACTTAAAAATTAAACAATATGTTTTCAACATACTTGCAATTAATAAACCCTACTTGAATTAAGACAGGGAAGCATTTAAACATAAGAAACAAAAAAACAACTTCGACAGCCTTAAAACACACCTAGTTAATACTGCAAAGAAACAGCACTAACAATAAAACGCTCCTGAAAAGAACTTGGGTAATAGAGTCTAGCTGAAAACCACTGTCTATTCACAAGAAAGACTTGGTGTACTGGGTGGAATGGTGCTCTCTCCATTCCAGGACCTGTGAATATGACCATATCTAGAAATAGGGTTTGTGCAAATGTAATTAGTTAAGATGACATCACACTGAGTTAGTGTGGGCCCTAAGCCAATGGCTAGTGTTTCTTTAAGAAGGAAACCCGTCTTTAGTGTCAAGACCTTCAACTGATTAGGCGAGGCTCACCCCACACAATGGAGGGCAATCTGCTTTACTTAAAGTCTACAGATTTGAATGTTAATCAGAGCTTTTAAAAGTCCTTCACAGCAACATATAGACTACTGTTTCACCAAACACCTGGGCACTACAGCTTAGCCAAATTGACACATAAAATTAACTATCACAGGAGATGTTGAATTTTTAATCAGGAGAGTAAACAAGATGAGTTTTGTGTTTCAGAAGATAACTTTGGGGAATGGAAAAAGCATATAGAAGAGTAGCATGTCTGAGGAAAAAGTGTCATGAGGAGGATGATGCATGAATAAAGATCAGAGGTGAACATGATGACGTGGTCGGACTGTTCTTGATTTGAGCCAGAGGATTGTCTACCTGGTCTGAAGAACGTGGAGGAGGCAAGATTAACAGGAAGCGACAAGCAACTGCATATATGAGGTAGGAGACAAAGAAAAGGGGGGCATCAAGCATGACTCTACTCTCCTTCTGTAAGCAGTTGGATTTTAAGATGGAAGCTTTTCTGTTCCTTCCCTTTAAAGCAAACTATTGCTAATTTCAAATAATAATTATTTCACAGAAATCTTAACCTACCATATTCATCCTCTTCTGATTAGCATTTTTCTGAAGTCTATTTTAATTAGTTTACTTTTCTTGGTAATTTTTTTAAAATAGGCCTCAAATAATTGTGAGGTAAAATTTAAAACTGGCTGAGTGCCAGCTCACTTATACAGAGCTTTGCAGTTCTAAAATCATTTTCACATATATAAATCTAGTAAAATAATCTTTAGCTATTAGGTTACGATCTAGTTAAGTTTTACAAGTGATGCTTAGTGTAAAAAAAGTATAATACTCCAATGCACTTGAAAACACATTTTTTCATTTCCAAACTGAACTGGGAACTTGGTAATACAGACCATGCTATAACTTGACAAGGAACCCAGGTAAAGAGATGAAAAGGACAGCTCGCTTTTTGCAAATAATTTTTTCTCTAAATGAAAATTAAAGTAATAATTTCAATGTCATTTTCCTATTCTTATTACCTATCTCTTTAATTATTATTAAAAAAGAATTTTCATCTCCTGTCAGGCAAAATATGATTTAGCACCATAATGATATCACCTCTTCAGCATCATTAGGCTACTTGATAGAGAATGTGATTAATGCCTGTGTAGAATCATTAACTACAGAGGGTCTACTCAAAACAGCGGGAACAAAACCCTGCTCACTAGTAAACAGAACTGCAGTAACAGCCTATTAGTGTAGGAGCAGTGCATGGATACTCAGAAATATGGTTTCACCTGATCTGGAGTAATACGTGATAACTTACTGACACGTTCAGAATGCTGTTAGGCCAGTTAACACCGCAACCTGAAGTCACCGTACAGAATACATATTTCTGTTAAACAGTATCTCTTAAAACAGTTTTGATGAATAAAGCAAAAAAAAAAAAAAAAATGAAGGTAGCTTTTAGAATGTAACCACAGTAATGTTTACAAGTGTTTTCACAATTTAATCGCATGCTTCTACTTAGTAGACTAGAGAATTATTATTTTTGTTTTTAAAACTGTAATCGTGCTTACATATTCATAACAAAATTATTTACAGTTAAGGGCCCAGAGTCCTCTATGATAAATGTGATGATCATCCAATAGAAAACCTATTATATGAGGTATACAGGGCATCACAGACAGACCAAGCATTTATTTTCTCCAGCATTTTGTCCAGGAACACCATTCTACTCCCAAAGAGATGGGAACAGAGTGAAACTCTCATTTACTGAATATCCACAATATATAAGATTATTAGTTTACTATCTTTAATCCTCCAGTAACATTTCCAGGGCATTTATTTCTAGCTCCATTTTTTAACGACAGTTGGACAGTGTAATAGGTACTTATCATACCTCCTCTGAAGTGGGGTGACCTGGGGCTCAAACCTACAGTCTATTTGATAACAAAGCTCATGCTATTTCCACTCTCCCATTTTACTGATAAAGAACACATTTTACAACAACAGAAGCTATTACAGTAGGTAAAAACTGACTTCCTAGAAATACTCCTCTAGCTGAAACCAAGTTTAAAAAAAAAACAATTTTACATAAAAGTAAAATTGCTTTTTGAAAAACCATATTTAAATATTGTAATGATGTGTAATATTTATTAATATTGTACAGCTCATATCCTCTCTTTAAATAGATCCATATGTGAATATTGAAAGACTTATTGTATCATGTATTATGTAATGACAGCCCATTCATATTTTAATTAAAAGGAAATTAAAAATGTAGAAATAAAATTGCAGAAAAGATAATAAAAATCCACTATTATATCATATAGCCAAAGAGAGTGATATTTATTATAACCTAATACTTCCTAAGCTCCAAACCTATTTTCCAAGTCATTTGGCCATTTCCAGCATGGATGTCCTTTGTCAAATTTGACTATTTGAGAAGATTAATGTAATAGGATTCATAAGGTCTATATTTGGGTTTAAAAAAACCCTGAATACATTTTCTAGCTATATGACTCCAGGCAAGTAATCCATTTTATGCTTATTTTGCTTGATATGAAGTGGAAAATAACTTTTGCCCACATGGAATGTTTGTTGTAAGGATCAAATTTATTGATTGAACAATATGACAGCTGGATGATTAATTAATTTTAAAAGAAATTATTTGATGTCTGCCATGTGTCAGACATTGTGCTGGTCATAGGGGCTACAAAGAGAAGAATGGTAATCACTCTTGAAATATGCACAGCTATGCACGTCCTATTCTGGGCCATGCACAGCTTATTAAGAGAGTACCATAAAGGGCATCTCATCCAGCTCAGAGAGATTATATAGAGTTTTCTGCAGTAACTCTTGGACTAAATTTTAATTACTGACTACAACTCAGTTAGGCAAAAATCCAGAGACAAAATATAACAAGATACATGTGGGAAACTTATAAGCATTTCCTGGTTGTTTCATAAAGTGTGAGAATGGAAGTGTTAGATGAGTCACAAACAATAGGTGTAATTTGAAATTATTTTTATAGTACCTACCAAAGCCTTTAAAATTACATATTTTAACTCAATGTATATTCTTATAAAAAATAAGAAAATAATCAGCACCACGGAAAAAGTTAGGTGCAAAGATTTTTACTATATTAACAATTGTAACAAAATTTGGAAAGACACACTTAGGTATCTTAAATTATGGAGTATGGGACACTAATATTGTGGTGACACCAAAATATTTTCAAAGAATATTTAATAATATTGGAAAGTGCTCACAATTATAATGTTAATATTAAGATGTAGACAACAGATTATCCACATGTAGGAAGATGCCAATTTTTCTAAAAAATATGTTTATTTATGGATAGCAAAATCCTAAATGCTCACTCTTACTCTTGCCAGAATAAGTTTTTATAAGTAAACATAATACTAACAGTGGGATTGCAGATGTTGAAATTTTCTTCTGATTCCTTGTCTTATCAAAATGTCTATATTTATCAAAAATTTTCAGATCAAATATCAATAATAAAAATGTAAATAAAGAGAAGTTAAACTACTGAATATAAAGTGTTTGAGATTACCAGAATTTGAGCTATGAGTGCAAATAAGAAATAGCTAAGTAGTTTTTGGTGACTTAATTCAAGTCTAGTAAATTAAAAAAACTTTGGGATTATTAGATTAATATTATGGCAACATAGAAGTGGTATAAAATGGGGGTACATATCATGTTATAATCCCTTACTTACTGCAACCCTAAACATCTAAGCATTTCCTATTAAAACAGAAAATTGCTATTTTAAAATTTGCACACATTAAAATACTAAATTTAGGGCTGGGATATATGAGGTGAAGTAAAATTATTTTCAGGCCAGTATTAGAAGATATAGTGCCTAGCAAAATCATTCAAGGCATGTTTACTTAACGAATAAATGATTTAGGGAATATATTTCTTTTGCTAAAATGACGGTTTTTTGGTAATTTAGGACTTGATTTAAAAATTACATTTTAGCATATTTGTGTTCATCAACTATGCTATTTCTGTGCTTATTTAATAATATTCCCGATAAACCTATCACCACCACTGGACATCATGTCATCTTAACCAAATTTAGCCCATGGTGAGCATAAAATCATTTGCAATGATCAATCTCAAGTCCATTCTAGTTTTATCTCCTAGTCTTCACAGCTATAACACCCATTGTAAACAAATCTAAAATGAACAGAAAGCACAAGAAAGCCAAAAAGCAAAAAAAAAAAAAATCCCATACAACCTGATGTAAGAAGTTAATGCTAATTTAACACTACTGTCCAATTAGCTGACTATATATTTTAATAGTCATGATAGATAGCATCAGTTATAAAAAAGTATATAAAATAAGGATACTAGCTGAGAGCTTAGTGTTTTAACCAGTAGGGGAAATTGCTGCTAATGGCGTATAGTTCGTAGACTGTTAGACGAAACAGCATATTATTTGGGAAGATCCAGGTTTAGGACTTCATTGAATTAAACAGATCTGGGATTCGCTACAATTTCCAAACTATAACATTAACTTGAGTAAGAGGAAAGCTATTTTCACGTGGAGAATTAAGACAGGCTCCCTGGGAAAAATTATGTCTACCATGGAAAATTTTTGACAAATAATTGGCTTGCCTCTATTTCACTATCACCGTGTCTACAAATATTTTTAAATTTACAGTTTAAAAATATAATTGCAGGCTACAGAAAGGACACACAGCTCTTATGATCCACCGATTCTCTGCAAGGACAGCTTCTCAGGCTATTTTGAGGCTGTTTTCTGCAGCATCGAAAAGTCACAGTGAGAGAGTGAGACAACCAAAAAACTAATTGAAGGGAAGCAAACATGATATAGATCACTCTAGAAAACCTGAAAACCAAGGATGACACACTTTAACCAACATTTTTTAGAAACAGAAACTGATGATAATAAATTCGGACAGGTTGCTAATGCCATCAAGAGCAAATCAAAGAGAGTAATAGAGGATTTCAAGAGCCAAGGAATTTTTACTTTTTGTTTCCAATCAAAGCTGGGAATAGTAAGTCTATTTGCAAAACGTGTGCTTTACATAAATTTAAAAAGAACTACTTTTGACCTATTTTCTATACTTACAAAAGCATCAAGTTGTGTTTGTTTATTGCATTTTTAGAAAAATAGGAAACATCATGTGATTTTTCTGCTTTTCAAGATGTGCTGTTTTGTCTTAAATTCTGCTTAAAATAAACTTTAAGCAGTTTTGCTATTACGTAATAATTTAATTTTCCCATTTTGCTATTTTCCTTCCATGAGCTGAATTTCTATAATCTCTGGATTTCCTTCTTCCTCCTAAGTCAACCTGCAATTATTAATTGGTTATGTATTTCCTTTTGTATTAGTTTACACAAATATGTAATACCCAGAGATGTCAAAGTTCAAAATCCATAGGTATTAACACAATGCAATATATATATATATGCCTTACTGTTGAATTGTACACCTGAAACTTACTGGATTTTGTTAACCAAGGATACCAAAATAAAAATAACTAAATTAAAAAAAAGAAAGCCATAGGCATTAGTTGTGTTTTTACTAATTGGAATCTACAGGAACTGGTCTACTTAAATTTCACAATCTATCATAACAGTGTGGTTTCTTCCAAAGCTATGTAGAAACACTATGGTAGATTTCTATAATTTACCTTAAATGAACTTTAATCCGAGGAGGACCTTGAGTTATTAAAGACCACATCTCCAGCCCTGCACTGCATCTTCAGTGCTGGAGAGCTGTGGATCTAAGGTGGCCATGTGAAGCACTAAAAACTATTTTTGAGAGACCGCTAAGAGGTTAATGATGTTCCTCCTCCTTCTGTATTTGCTTCTAGACAAATTCTATTGATCTTAGATCTTATCCTAGATGCAACCATGGGGTGTTACAGAAGCTCAAGGATGAAGTTTATAATTCTGTAGATGGCTGTAACAATTGTACAAGAGAAGGATTTGCCTATGAAGAAGTTAAGACTTGTTTTGAGACAAGCCTTGGAAAATAAGGAGGAATTCTCCGGAGAGGTAGTTCTTTCTACAGATATTATTCTCTACTTGACATACAGTGATCAGAAAGCCGTAAAAAGGAGAGAGTGATTCCTGCCCAGTTGTAGCAGAAAAGAGAGGCATTTCTGGCCAGGGAATCAGCATAATGGCAATTTTTTGGATATGAGCCACTAAATCCGGCCAACATGTAAAGAGAGGGGATGAACTTTTACCTACAAGAGCAGAGAGCATCTGCTTATATTCTTTGGAGAGCAGAAGATTTACCCATTCTCTTCCATCTGTTTATTCCCACATGAATTCGTCTCTGTCTGAGCTCACGCACATCTATTTTATTCTCTAGGCCAGAACCCAACACTGCATGGTTTCCTTTGCTGCTCAGCTTGTTCCCACTTTGGCCACCAAGGCTCTTAAAGGTTGGCTTCCGTCCCCTTCGACGTGCCCTCGTGCTTTTGACTCTCTTTTTGGGCACTTCCTTTCTCTCCGATATTAGGAGACGCTCCGGTCCCATCTCACGTTTCCCTTATCGCTGTCCCAGGACCGGCCGTTTTCCGGAGGAACCCCGCTTCCTCCTTCAGAGAACGGTATTTAGAAATAAAGAGTTGGTGGTGGAAGTTAGTGTAATTTCTGCAAAAGGGGAAAATATTTGAGAAGCTTGTGCAGTGCCGGCCAAGATCGCTGCTACTTGGTTTTGCCGGTGGCACCCTTGTTTCCTCTAACCAGCAGAAGACAAGGCGGGTTAGTCACACCCGGTGTGATAGGCGCCTCTCTATCACTGCTGTTTTCAATTTTTATTTGTACGAGTTATTCAACAGGAGTAGAGAATATGAGAACAGGTGACCATTCTTAAGGAAATCCTCTTGGTTCCATCGCTCCCCTGAATGGAAATCCGAAAATTATTTATCAAACCCTGACCTGAGTGAACTTTAGAAAAAGTCGACTCCTTGGAGTCTGTGGACTGACGTGCTGACGGGAAGCTTCCGGGGGTGGAGGCCACTCAGTGTGAGGTAGTCTGAGTCCATATAAAAGATGTACTAACAGTTCAGATACGGTGCTTTACCTGAAACCACTGCAGCAGATTTAATCTGAAAATAAGTTTAAATACTTGTGAACATTACCTATCGAGTTGTGTTAGGGATGGTTTCAGATTTTATGCTGAATATCGTGTACTCTGAGATTATGTTTTGTGCCCGACAAGATAAAATAGAGTTTACAGTTTCTAAAGTATTTGAATGATTTATGCTATTTCTAAAAATGTTTAGGAAGAAATTAATGGAAATACTAACATTCTATAATATTTATACAGAAACCGGCATTACATATTTTTCTGCTTGTTCAAATTAAACTTTACTTTTCCTTCATAGACTTTTTATAAAACTTATTCCACTTATGTGATTTTTCTGCTCTTCAAAGATTTTCTGCTCCTCTCTTAAAAGGAAGAGACTGTCACATTATACAAGCACCTGCTTATTCTTCAGAAGCTGAACGTGCATTGCGGAACACCACCTTAAATTTAATTACTGTTTATGCCAGTTTGGTTTTCTTCAAGTTATAGCAGAACACAATGAACTGCTTCTGATTTGTTTACTAATTTTATATATGTCAGAAAAAAATACTTATCTCTGGATTAGGTTTTAAATGTCTATATGTATTTACCTAAAATAGAAAAAATACAAATGGACATTTTTAACACTCTTAGAAGTTACTTAACTCACTACTGGTCCTTTGAAATTGGGTTTTTATTAGAAATACAGTTTAGAACAAATTGCTGGATTAAATACATAATTAAGATCTACAATGTTAGTCATACGATATATACTATGAAAGATGATTTATATTGATTAATATATTAGGATACACTATTTTATCATATTTTAGGGCATTATATTTGAGTGCAAAAATAAACTATATTTTTACAAGAATGTTGATCTAATATTTTGCAAAGCCTTTAGGAATCTTAAGTTACCCATGCTTTCATATTCCTGTATATTAAACAATATTCACTGGGGGCTGTGATGAATTATTGTGCAGCACAGACTGCGTGTAGGTACTGAACACACTCTGCCGCACGAGCCACAGGTGTCCCAGTCCCCCAGAAGCTTATGTGTTATTGTCAATCCATCACTCATGGAGTAACACTGACATTTAAATGAAAGTCATTACACATGTATAAATAGTTTAAAGAATTTTAAAAACACTTATTTTTGAAGTGCTGAAAACTAAAGTGTGTCAGATACACACTGTTTTGTGGGTGACATCTGAAGGAATCACTTCCTCTTGGTGCCTTATCAGGAATGTTCCTGGCTAACTCCGTCACCTCCACCACGCTACCATCCTGCTTGCCTGTCTCAGTCGGGTCAGTGAAATCTGGAGGACGGTGGACCTCAGGAAACGTGTAATCTAAAATTCTTCTTTTTTTCCTTTTAAGCTGCTTTGGGCCCCTTAACATGACTTTAAAAAGTAATAGGTATTTCATTCCTTGTTTACACGGTGGATTCCTTTAAACATTACTTTTTCTTTTCTCTATTTTCTCAAAGTAAAAGGCATAATGTTACCTTAATCCTGATCATAATAAATATGGATTAGTATTACCGATGACACACCAATAGCTGAAGAAAAGCACTAAGCTTTAAAACAAGCTTCAATATTATAAGATCATTATCATTAATCAATAATACTCTAGCATAAAATGAAAACACCAATTAAAATTATCATATAAATTATGTTCATTTATGTCATTTCCTAATAAATAATGCAGATAAGCATAACAAACAGGAATTTATTTTTAAGTTTTTTTGTTTCTTGTTTTAATTATTGCTTAGTTTCATTATTTTTTAAATGTTTTTGAGAATGCCCAGTTTCACGATTATAAGTTAAGTAGATTTTTATAGGTTTTTGAGATTCTACGAGATGGAGATGACATTAAAGGGTATAGACAAAGGGTCATGGGCAAAGGACTGTTCCTGTTCTTGGGGGGCGGGGTGTACGTTAGTAGAGAATAAATTAAGAATCAGTGATGTAATTGTAACAATAAAAATATGTAATAGTTTTAGAAATATGAAATATGTCCTGTTCTAGTACTGAACTCTGTACATTTGACACTTTTCTTTGATTAAAAATTATTCTTTTGTGCAGACATTTTAAAGCATGGTCTCCTTAGCGTTTGGTTGCCGAGACCTGTTTCTGTGCATTATTTGAAAGATCCAAGCAGAAGTGAGAGACCAGCATCGCCAGCCACCGTCGGAGAAGGGGGTGCGGGTCAGAGCTCGGTTAACGGACACGCTCTGGGGACATTGCTGGTCGTTATTTTTCTCTCTGAAGTGAAATGGCCCCTGCATACTCAAGAGAACTGACCGTGGTAGTATCTGATAATAACTTAACTTTTCTCATTTGGGACAGTAGGGGGAATTTTCTCACTTTCTCTGACATTACAAAATATTAAACATGCAAGAAAATTATGTAGCATAGAGAAAAATGTAAAAATTGAGCTTATGCACATTTTCCTCTCCTTATAATCTATAAATACTCCCAGGGGAAATCCATGACTCAGATCTTGCCATGTCACACTTTCCCAGCGATGGCTTTTTAAATACAAGTGTTCTCGGATGATGGATGTTTTGTCATAGAACAAATGCCAAAGGACTCTCTCAGGATTGCTCAGGCAGGTAAGTCCAAGGACTCAAGTCACAGTACATCAAAGATTGTGCTGAGGTGCCATGTCAAATCAGTCTAATAATTCTCCCTACCGGCAGGTGTGAGAGTGGCTACACCACATACCGACGTAAAGCTCAGTTCCCCACAGAAAAGCCAAGGAAATTCTCCAGGGATGTTTAGAGAATCAGCCAGCTTTTCAAAATGACATCTTCTGGATCAGGCTGCGGTTTAGAAACAGGCCATGGTCTCTTGCTCCTGTCTCCACAATGATACGGCTCCTTTTATTAATTTTAAAAGTCAATTCGTATGTTGCGTTATAGATATTCACATGCTTATTTATCTTCAAAAGTGTGTCATCTCTTTACACACAGTGCCTAGAATGGTGTCTTTCTTACAGTAATTTGGTTTGTTTGAATCTAATAAAAGTCTTGAATTCAAATTCCAGAAATAGAACTGAATTAAGATTCTGGTTCCGCAGGTTGAAGTACAGGTTTTTGCTTTCAGTTTGCACAAAATATATATGAAATAAAATAGTAAAATTGTTTCACAGGTCACAAAATTATTGAATCAAACTTTTGTTTCAGACCGTCAATGATTTTTTTACTAAATTATTTAAGAATACCTTGTATATCCTGCCTTTTGATATTTATAACTACAGAGACTAGTAGAGCCAAATAATATGAAAGTGTTTAACAGAAATGCATCTTTCTGAATTTTTTTAATACACTATCATCCTTTGATTTACAAAGCCAGCAGCAAATGTTGCCTCAGGGGAAGCAGCATAGGACAGAAAAATGTCACAGATCATTTTTGAATTTCAAATTAGACATTTTACATGTCCATAGTGAAAGTCTCGAGAGCTACTGATTATTGTAAAAGTCTGCTTTTCTGGAAAATAGAAATATTTGTTAAGCTCAGAGTTGAGGTCTAGGAGGTCTCAGACTGCAATTGGCAGAGTGGATCCAGAGGTTACTGTCCCTACCACATGATCTATCCTGAATTGTAAGTGGCAGGTGGAAGGTTTGGCCTGTTTAGTGGGACTTGTCTATGGTTGGGGCTGGGTGCTCTTGGGTGACTCCTGTCTGCACTCTGCCTTCTCCTTATCACTCCCTTCTTAGAGAGTGATAAAACTCCTTAGATTTGTTTGAGATTTCCAGAGCAGCAGGGATGTGAGGAATTTGTGGTTGGAATTGTCGCCAGTGTCAACCTAGAAGAAGTCCTAGTGGCTCTGTGAAATGCCCACAGTGGCAAGGAGATAATATGGTGATTTGGGCAGAGAGGGACCTGAGCATCTCTTACGAGTGGGTTTTTCCCCGAGTGCAGTCGGCTTCCATCTGTCTGCTACACTTCCCCTTAGGCAGTAAGGAGGGACAAGGAGATTCTACTTTCTTCCATCACTGTTATTCTAAGGTTTGCTTTCTGTCTTTGGGGCCTGAAGAGCGTTTCTGGCTGGTGTGCCACAACATGTAAACGTGAACAATCCTGGAATCTGTTTGAGAGACTGTCAGTCCTTTAATAAGCCAGACCCCGGTTTAATGCACAAGAATCATAGCTCGGAATTGAGGTGCACAAATCTGTCCACATAGTCCATTTTGCTCTATCATTGAAACACAGGTGCTCTATTTTTGAATAAAGGCTAGAATTATTGGAAAAGATAGCAGATAATATGATATATTATCATTTCTAAGCATTTGATATGCGACTGTGAAGTTCTGAGTTAGATTTGTGAGATGGGAAGCCATGGTAGGTTTGGGGGCAGAGCAGAAAAACCTGCATTTTAGCAAATAAAAAACACAATATGCCCAGTGAAATCGGAACTTCAGATAAACAATGAATATATTTAAAATGTGTCCCAAAGGTTGCATGGGACCTGCTTATGGTAATACATTATTCACTCCCCCAAATCAGTATCGTTGGATATCAAGGTGTCAGCGGGCCGTCCTCCCTCTGAAGGCCCAAGGGGAGAATCCACTTCCTGCTTTTTCCAGCTTCCGGTGGCGGCCAGCTGTTCTTGACTTCATCCATATCACTCCAAAGTCTGCCTCTGTGGACACACTGCCTTCTCTGTGTGTCTCTGTGTATTTCCTTTTCTCTCTGGGTTGATGTTCTGTATGCTTCTTTTATGAAGGCACATGTGATTGTACTTAGGACCCACCTGAATAATCCAGGCTAATGTCACTATTTCAAAATCCTTAATCATAACTATATATTTTGTCATATAAGGTAATATTCATAGGCTCTGGGAATGAGGTGCTGGGGAAATTTTCTGGCCAACCATAAAAATGATCCATATGTGAATCATTCTCACATTGTAAGTGCCTAACTAATATTTCTGTTGTGTAGTTGGCCCACATTCCTATCTTTAAATTGAATTGACTTGGTTTGTCTCTCAATGCTAAACATCACTTGGTCAGCACTGATTTCTGCTTGAAACCAAACACCTAAAAGCAAGCAGTGGAAGAGTTGAGGGAGAAAATAAAGCATTATTAAGAAAGTGATGTCACACACCCCATGTCTATTAACTTACTCTCCACTGTGACCTTACAGATAAATATCATTATCTCCATGCAATACATGAGTAAAGAGGTTCAGAAAGGTTAAGTGATTTTCCTAACATCTTGAAAATCAGGTCCAGACTCAAATCCACATTGTTTTAAGTCAAAAACTCATTATTCTTCAGTGAAATCATGTTAAAGTGCCTTTAACATAAATATAAAGATAAAATAAAATACTCCTCAGGATGACTTATATAACAGCATATTACAATATGAAGTTCTTGATCATTAAAATATCAAACTTGATTTAAGATGAAAAAGCTAACAGTTTCCCTTCTTGCATTTGCTAATGATAAATGTGAACTTTAAGCAGTGACTGTCTAGCAATAAATTGTTGTAAGCTCTTGCATTTGTTTTGCTGGTGTTCTCTATGAATGAGTATTTAGGGGGAGTGTTTTGTTTATTCCTTTATTTATTATAGCTTAAATGCTACAAACGTTGTGAGTCGCACAATCCTACTGCCAACAAATAATGAATAATTACCCAGTGCTGGGGTTCTAAATAAGACCCATACCAACAAACAGATGTAGGCAGGATGCTGGTTCCAGGTTTTTGCCTGCAGGAAGCCATTAAAAGATAAGTGGAAATTCAAGTCTGCGCCCTTGGTGGCAGAGTCTCTCCCCTGTGGAGTCACATACCAGGCTTATTTTCGGACAGCAGCTCCCACATTAGATGGAAATCACTCTTGTGCTTATAGACTCGCCCTGTAAATCAATTCCAGGCGGGCTATGAAACCGTCCCCTCGGTATTTACTTTCAGGTCATTGAAGAAAAGTAGTTCGGGACAAAGCGGACGTATTTTAAATGCCGCTGCCCCTCGAAGGGGAGGATTTCCTAGGTTGGCGCACTTGGCACGGTCGCTCCGCACACTGCCCGGAAGTGTAGTGACCGCCCGCTGCCGGAAGGGGCATCACACTCCCGTCGCGCGGCTCTGAGGTCTGTACCCCAGGGCGGCGGCCGCTGCCAAGTCACGACTGAAGCCAGGAGTAGCTGATGAAGCTTCACGCCCAGACTTCTCCCTCTTTTTGACACGTGAGCATCCTAATGGTGCACAAGTTTCTTTTTCCACCTCACAAGCTCTCAGTGACCTAAATGACTTAAAGAAGGTGTGTTTGCCTAGGAATAAGAAAGCCTTTTTCTCAGTGAATCAGATATTCTAAATTAGAGAACCCTTTCTCGCTAACTTGTTTTCTGTAATGACAATGAACCGTTGGAAGAGTGAGTGAATGCCAAGCCATTTTTGTGTACCGGCAGGCAGCGTACTACAACAAAGACAAATATATTTTACTTTAGAGAAGATCAAAAAGCATAGACGAATTCCATGTATGAAACAAGGCATCAAGGATTTCTAAAGCTATGCCTCAAACTTGCCCCAATAAATTAAAACAATGTAGTTATGTTTCCACAATTTTTTCTCCACATGTAGTGACTGAATTATTCCTCTGAAGTAGTAAAATGTCAAGCCTATTTTAATATTCTCTTGAATTTTTCCAATGTTTAACATAAAAACGTAGGAATAAAACGATGCTCCATTTTATGTTATTTTAATGTATGCAGTTTAATACTCAAATTGTAATATAACATCCAAATCAAGTTGGTAATATATATTATAAATCAGATAGGTAAACATGTGCAATGAGAGAGCCTTGTAGATAATACTGTCCAGTGTAAACGGAAGAATCGAGCTTTGAAGAACTACTCTGTTGGCATTGGAACGCTTCCTCTCCGAGTGTCACACTCTGCCTTTGTAGATGTTACGAATGAGAAACAAGTTTGAGTAAAAACAGACTTAAATTTCAGCAGTTTCCTACTTTCAGTTTTATGAAAAATCGGGTGGGAAATCGGAGCAGACTATGCAATACAGCAAAATCACTCCCACATGAACCCCAAATGACAGCCTAATGTTTCCGTGGCTTCGACGGTCATGCCACGAGCAGTGCCTCAGGCACCAGCGCCGCTTTGTGCTGTTCTGTTTCTGCAGTGCTGATACTGAATTTTTTTTTTTTTTCCTATGGGTATGTTGTGTTTGGGTACAAAGCTCTGAGACATATACAATGCCTCATTTCAATGTTCCTTTTCTTTTTATGATGTGAGCAGAAGGTATGACTTGTTATCGGTAAGGATTCCCACAGGGGAAAAAAATCTACACTATTAAAAAAGCGATTATTGATGTAGTTAAAGATGAAGTTAGGTGAACTGCCTGTCACATAGCTAAGTGGCAGACCTGGGGCATAAACTCAGTCTAGCTACAGAATCTACTCTTTTAACCAGAATATCATAATGTCTTTGTAAGAGTAACTGCCTCTTACCTGGCTGTATCTGCTAACTTCTCCTGTGAAACAAATGACCTTGTGGCAGATAGACTCAAGTGTGTTGGGACTCTGAGGGTAGGTGGGATCTGTGACTTGCTTCCACCACCAAAATCTGGCAAGGGTGATGTGGGGTGACCCCATTGATTATGGTATCTCCTTGCTGTCAGTTTCTGCTTAGAGACTTCCTCTGAGAAAACTCACCTGGCAAACATACAGTGGGCAACCCTTGCAGCTGAGCTGGCCTCCGGTTGGAAGGCAGCCAGAAGCTGAGCACCCTGTGCTATGACCATGAGGAAGCAAATTCTACTGACTCTCAGAGTGTATCTGAATGTACGTTCTTCTCATCAAGCTTCTGATGAAAGCACAGCCTTATTGACACCATTTGAACCTCGAGAAACCTCTAGCAGAGGACCCAGCTAAAAGCCATGCCTGTCTCCTGACCCATAAAAACCATAAAATCATATGTGTATGTTGTCTTAACTTACTAAGCTTGCCGTGCTTTGTCACACAACAAGAGGTAATACAACCCCCAAATAATTGTGGTGTAAAATAACAACTGTCATTGCACTCGGTTCTGCAGGTTGGCAGTTAATTGGTTTGCGGCCTCTAGGTTGGTTGTTCTGGTCTGTTCTGATTGGCTTGTATGTCTGTCACCTGGTAGGTCAGTAACTGTGGGTGTTTTATAAAAGGCTGTGGCTTCGTCCTGTCTCCATGTGTGCAGGTTGTTCTGGAATGGTCCCCAATATGGCCGAGAGCTCTAAGTTTTGTTCAGAGCAAACTCAAATGTGCAGGTGCTTTTCAAGTCTCTGTGTCATTAAACATCTAAGTAACATAAGTACTGAAAACTGTTATGTTTATAAACAAATAATAAATTCATCACGTGACTGAATATAATATTAGCTAATTATGACTAACAGGTTACATTTAAATTTATTAAACACCTCTATGTGTCTAATTCTGCACTCACAGAATCTAAAAAAGAATCTAAATCAATGCTCTACCATAAGAAAAGAATAATTTGGAAATTCAGAAGTGGTTCAGTTTTCATTATCGTTTGATGCAGAGCGCTAATACCACTGAGAAGCATTACTTTTACATTAGCATAATTTTCTTCCTGATGCCACCATTATAGTTTACTTAAGTTGACAAATGACTGCTGCCCACTGCCACACCTGCTACCTTCTATAGGTAGAAAACGACATTACGCTACTGAGCTCCTAGAAAAGGCTAATTTCTATTTTCTGAAATTATGAGTGATATGGTTAGAGGAGGTTATAGATAGCCGAATTACTCCGATTACGTTTGCTAGAAATTATGCAAGTAGGTATGAAAACAAAATATGTGAGAAATGAAATTAGGCTAAACTTGATTTAGCCTTTATTATTAATGTTATAACTCAAAGTGTAAATAAAACACTGACATAATAAAATCCAAATCTAGATGTAAATATTATTATGAAGCTGAAATAGGATGCTTGCTAACATGACATGTTTACTGTAGCGGTGTTATAATGGTATCATTCTTGAGGTTATCTAAAACACATTAAAATCCAATCTTGCATGATATATAATTTGAAAATGATGCTATTCTATTTTTTTCCCCTAAAAGCATAGCCTATAAAGATTCTTAGGCTCGTCTTAGTTGCCAAGTATTTTATTAGCAGTTACATTTTTTAAAAATCCCTTCATTGCACTAAGTGTAAGTTTTGATAATTTGATTTATAATATGGTAATATCAACGATATCTCGGTTATTCACAAATGGCAGTAGTGGTGAAGGACCCAAATTACTTGGAAGAAAAATTAGAAAGAATTTTCTGAATTACTTAATATTAAAGAACTGAATTAACAGTAATGGTTAAAACTTTGTAAAACTGTACATGGACAAATATGAATATATTATAGACTTGTTGACTGATATTAAAATGAAATCTCAAAATTCTATTTTATGATGAATTATACATTTTAAAATTTATTTCCAAAAATTACAAGACTGAGTAAAAATGATCATGCATACATATGATTATATATATACTTCTATATTTATATATATGGCTTATCCAATAATATGCCAAATGTGTCTCTATATGTTTTGTACCCTTGCATCTGAGAAAACAAATGTTTAAATGTATGAAAGATGCAATCGTTCTATGTAAGTTTTAAAAACTATGCTATTATGAAGAAAATTTTAAGCATTTTCACATAGGAAAAGCAATTTATAAGTATGTATAAGTATACAGTGCATAAGTATAAGTTAATATTTCTTCAAATATCACACAAAATTTCATGTGAAAAATAGAAGCATTACTTTATATGTATTAACTCTATTAACGTGTGTTTACAGGATGCTGTTTTAAAAAACAAAGAAAGAACCCCCCCAAATCAAGTTATTTGTAAATTTCATAATATTAATATTCAAGATCAAACATAAAATCACCGGTGGCTATGACAGAGACCAGCAAGCTACTGAACCTATCTGCTCTTCTTAGGCATGCAATTAAACCACACAGGCCAGCTTACGTAAGGCAGTAAGGCCCGATCATGTGACTAAGTGCCGTCCATTGGGATATCAAAGACAGAATGTTTGCCCCTCCCAGGCCTATCCTAGAAAGACCTTCTATGCATGCGCTTCCATGCCTGAAAAATGACAAAAATGACAACACCACATTTGTCAAAACACACAACTGTTCACCGCAAAGAATGAAATTCACTCTACATGAATGTGAAAATGAATGAAGCGTACTTCCAAACAGAAGGGGTCACTTCACAATAATGCACATTTCTTTTCTCTACAGCTTTGTATGTTGGGAGATCTCTCTCCTAAAGAGGTAAAAATGACCTCCCTGAAATTTTTCCTGTTAATTCATTTCTTCTTCAAGCAGCCACAAAAATGGCACTTAGCCTTAAGCAGCATGTCAGCCAGCCCTCAACACTGTGAGAGAGTTTTCTGGGTGAGTGTGTATACTCAAGGATTACTTCCTGCCTCAGCACAATGTAGGAATCTGACACAGCTTGCTTAATTATATGATCTTACGTTATTTGAAAATGTTAACAAACGTGATTCAAATAAATGATTAGACTGGATATAAAAAAATAATTAAAACAGAAGATTTGGCAGAGTTATTTACTCTTTTTTGTCTCACTGCTCATAAACTCATAAACGTTCAAGATGACACTTACTCATCCAAAATGCACTCTTTTGGGCAAATCTAATTCCATCATCATTTTGGATCCGGCCTTAGGCAGCTAGGAACTTTCCTGTACTATCCCAAAAATCAACAGCAATTTTCTAATTAAAAAAAAACTAATTAATCCCTAAGTAATTTCGGAAAATTTTAACTTCTAAGATAAAACCCAAATGAACTCACTAAGCCATTTCAGAGAGGCAGGAGGTTGTTGACAATATATCAACCAAGATAATTAAAAAACCAGTAATCAAATAGCAAAGTTGGCACGACTGAGTGATGACTTGGAGCGTAAAGCATCCTCAGCATATGACATAGTCGAGCTTCCATGAGAATTTGTTCTCCTGCCCAATTCTGTACAAGCGCCACATACAAGAGAGGAAATAGGAACAACTAGGTTGTTTCAAACATCACTGCAGGTGTTCACTGCTAAAAACAAAGGGTCTGCTTTTAAATTCAAAGCTAACATCTACGTGAGAAACCTCTGAGGAAGACAGTGTGTAAGTGACGTGAGAGAGCGAGACGTCTCGTTTGCGTCACGGATGATCGGGGTGACCAACTCTGTGCGGTAGCCGCCTTCTCCACGGTTTTGCTTTCCGTGGTTTCAGTTACCACGATCCGAAAATAGTACATTAAAAATTCCAGAAATACACAATTCATAAGTTTTAAATTGTGTGCTGTTTTCAGGAGTGTGATGAAATCTTGTGCCATCTGCTCCACTCTGCCCAGGACGCGAAGCATCCCTTTATCCAGCATCTCCACGCGGCACACACACTCCCATGCGTTAGTCACTCAGACTGACTGTCATGGTAGTGTAGAGCATGTCAGAGTCACCCTTATTTCACTTAATGATGGCCCCAAAGCACAAGAGGAGTGATGCTGGCAATTTCAGTATGCCGAAGACAAGCAGGACGTGTATATAAGAAAAACAGCATATATAAGGTTTGGTACAATCCATGGTTTCAGACATCTTCTGGGGGTCTTTGAACATGTCCCCCCTGGAGAAGGGGGACAAATGTAGACTATGAGATAGAGAACAGTAAAAAGCAGGGTGAAAAATGCTTGAATATGCAGATAAAAGCGTATTTCCTGGGAGAATCCTTTGACATGACTAAGTAAAGAAATGGTGATCTATTTGGAGTCTGATTTGAGTATGTGATTGTCAGAGCAACATAGATGATAAAATATTGAATATATATGTTTTGATTATCAAGAAGGATATCTGGGAAAAGCGTACTGATTTGAGAATGATCAGCAAACATTAGGTGAGATTCGTAACTATCCTGTTCCATCGAGAAGTTAGTAGAGACCGAAGGAGCAGGCTGAAGGTGGGCTGAGGGGAATGGCAGGCCTTGAGCGGCCGAGGGGAAGAAGTCCCCATGTGTAGGACTGAGAAATAACGGTAATAAACATCGGGTAAGATGAAAAAAGGTGCCACGAGCTCAAGGGAGAAAACAATTTCGAGAAGGAAGGAACAGTCTAAGACTTGAAATGCAGGAAGGACACAGAGGGTTACAACAAAATGTTCAAAAGTCATTGGTTACATTTCCCCAGAAAGTTTTATCCAGCGGCGAGAAGCCAGACCGTAAACCGGACAGTGAGAGCAGGGAGGAGATGGAGAGAGTGAGTACAAACCACTTTTACCTAAACTGGTTTGAGGGGAAATATGTTTGGAAATGAATTTGAAGTCAAATGTGTACATGCATTTCCTGCATATATTATTGAATCTGAGGTACGATTGATTAAATCTAAGTCACCATTATCTTATGTGTTAATAAGACAGAAAAAAAACCTGGGCATCTAAACTATTAAAATGACATGATACATATACAAGTGTGTGTGTGTGTGTGTGTGTGTGTGTGTGTGTGTGTGTAGGATGTACATTCTCATAAGCTGAACTGGAGATCTGAAGATGAAAGATTAAGTGTAAACAAAAGTAAATCTTCATTATTTATTAACCAATTGTCTTTATCAAGAACAACACCCGGTATTTAGTGTTCAGATACATTTAATGTATCTCTACTTAATGAGCCTTTAGACGTGAAGGAATGGAAAAGCAAAGAGAAAGTTGAAGTTTTTGTATGACTTTAGATATATGAAGTATAATTTGAAAGAAGAAATAGCTTTATAAGTAATACTTTAAAAGGCAATAACATATTTCAAGGAACTTGGAGTTTCTATCGTCTAAGACGAGAGATTAATGAGAGCTTTAACATTTGCTTTTCTTATAAAACTCAGATTGCACCAGGATTTCAAATCTGCTGTGATGAATTGAGTTTCTTTAATAAGAAGTATTTCAGGTTGCCCTTTTGCATTAAAAAAGAACATCCATTAGTGTTACAAACTTATTGTCTTCTATCATTTCTCAATTTTCAAAGCTGGCATTATGAAAGAAGGTACAGGAAAAATATTCAAATTTTAGTTACTTGGTATGAATCACCAAAAGTTTAGCAATCAGTTTGACTCCTGTTAATGAGTTAAATAATTACTCCTCTCAGAGAGTGAAAAATGACTTTCTTAAAGCTTTCTTTCTCAATGAAAGGTGATATTCCAAACTATTGAATAACATAGAATCGATAGAGTTCTTTTATTTTTTTCTTTCATGGTTAAGTTCAAATCTATAATTTGATTTAAAATGGAGGTTACCTTATCTAGACTATTGCATTTTTATCACATAATTATTGATTTTGAGTGAAATTACTGAGCACATACGTGCTGAAAATTTTTTTTCATATAGTATTAACCAGAAAAGGTGACTATAAAGTAATCAAAACTACAGAATATCTTAAACGCATGAACAAAGGGGGGTGCTTTCTATATATAATTCGTATTAAACATTGTTACAATCAAGATACATGCAAATATGCTTATAGGTAAGTATAGTTGAGGAAAACGAAATAATCTGAACAAGATCATAGCAGCAGAAAACCTGGGACCATGATTTAAACTCTAAGCCTATGTTATGCTGAGGTGAAATAACTATAATGATGACAAATGCAGTGACTACGGAATTATTGTTATATAGAGAACATACCTATAAATAACATGTACATATACATATTATATATAGCGTATGGACATAGATAGAAATGTAGACATAGATTGGAGTTTTTATAAATCTACTTAGTTTTGAAATTAGGGTCCCAAAATACTGATCAGAATTTATAAAAATGAACACTCTAAGTAAAATTAAAACAAATCCCAGGTTATAGAATAGAATGGGAACTCATCTGAGGACCAAAAAAATCTAGTTCCATAAAGAAATAAATAGTAATATACTTGGCTTTATTAGCTGAAGTTACTAAGAGTCCAGCTTGGGAAGGAAGGATGAAAACAACCTCTACTGTGACCACTTTCTTTCATTTGGCGTAATCGTTTCAAGATCCATCCACACTGTGGCATGCGCCACTGCTTCTGCCCCTGTTTATGGCTGAGCGAAACTCTGTTGAATGGGTATAATATATGGTTTACTCATCTGTCAGGTGACAGGCATTCAAGTTGTTTTCGCTTCTTGGCTATTGTGAATGATACTGCTATAAGTATTTACTTACAGGTTTTTGTAGAGACATGCATTTTAGTTTCTCTTAGGTATACACCAAGGCATGGACTTCTGGGTCTTACAGTAATGTCTGAGAAACCATCAGGTTGTTATGCAATGGCTGCGGCACTGTACATTAACACCAGCAATCTACAAAGGGTGTGAGATGTCCCACTGTTGCAACCACTTGCTATTATCAGACCGTCTGACCGTAGCCATACTAGTGGATGTATAGTGATATTTTACGGTGGTTTCGATTTGTGAACGTCTAGTTTGTTGTGTGCTTTTAATCTTGAAAGGGTGTTGGATTTTGTCACAGGCTTTCTCTGCAACTATGGAGATGGTACATAGTTATGCTTTAGTTGGTTAATTTGTTGTTAATTGATGATTCATAGTATCTGAGCTCAAGGAATACTGTTCGGTGTATGACCATCTATCATTTTAAATAAGAATAGCTTTTTGCCAGTAGGACTTGTTTGTAGATTTTCCACTTTGTGCTATGGAACTTTCACCTAAACTACTTACACATTATTCTGTATTACTGATGTGGTGTCTCTGTGTTATAGCAATAGAATAACCTAAGAAACTCAATTAGGTGTAAGAAGAATCCTTCCTTTCAAATTTAAAAAGGTAACATTTTAGAGCAATCTTAAAATTTTTATAGAAGTTTTTTTTTTTTTTTAATTCAACCACCTTAACAAACCTAGTTTGTAAAAATAAATGCCACCTGCAGCCTAGGCGTTGCATTCATTGAAATGATTCATTTGTGGACAAATCAGTTGCTGTGTAATGTTTTCCGTGAAGTCTGGCACAGCTGGTTTTTAATTTGTCTATAAAGCAGAACCATTCCCTTTGGAGTAAGTGTTTTCATTTAGATACTTAGATTTGTCACGTTTGCAAACAGTATTTTCCTCCAATTCATCGTCAAAGAAAAGTATATAATAAGAGACTAAATGTGCACACACATAAATACACATTAAGTAACTTCTTTCCTAATTAGCTTATTTCTTACACTGAATAAATAGATAATATTCAAAAATAAATTAATGGCCAGAATACTCTTAATAAAAAAGGCATGTGCTCATTTGGCTTAACCTATATTCAAATTATGAATATGGCCATCCAGATAAACACGTGTGCATGGCACAAGACATTTCCACCTACTTCATCTGAACTCAGTGAGATCACAAGGAATATTATTGTCATTTTATAGATGATGGGAGAAAAAACCCAAACGACATGAAGTGACTTGTTCATTAAAGCCAGGGTCAAGAATAATGTCCTGATTCTTGCTCTAGTTCAGCACGTTTTCTATTTCATACATTAGTTTCCACCCGTTATCAGTAGATCATGTACTTGGCTTTGTTTTCATTGACATGAATATGAGTTTACACTCGGCCTTTCAGAATTCCTTAAAATTTTCCTGTTTAGTTTCATGGATAAAATACTTCTTCTAGCAAATGCCAAGCCCTCCATGTGTTCTCCACATCCAGATTCTGTTCTTGGCAACGTGACTCCATTGGTTTCGCCCTGTTCTCATATAAGATCAATGTGATTTTTTCTAAAAGTCAATCTCATTAGCATACGATTACTCTAAAAATTTTTTAAAATGAAACCCTGCCTTAATTTCACAAAAACCTTCAGCATCTACACCACTGGCAAACGCTCATCCTCACGTGGCTTCCTTCTTCTCCATTCCACAGAAATGGTCCTTTCCCTCATTACAAATGAGTCCCTCATTGCCAAGTCCAAAGGTACCTACATTTTATCTTCTTGCTTTATTTAATCTTTCAGAGATATTTAATCCAATGGCTGATTCTCCCTTTGTCAAGTGAGCTACCATTGTTTCGATTCCTTATGGGAGGACTCATAGGTTTCCTCCTTCATCTGTTTCTCCGTTTCTAGATCTGTCCTTTCCGCATAATTACTAAATATGGTGTTTTGAATAACTCTCTCTCTTCTTCACTGCTTTCTGAATGAATTAAAAAATAAGTGACTTAAACAGATGGGAGGAAAATATAGTACTTATAAATGATGACGTAGACATTTAAGACTGTCGCTTATATCTGTGGGCTAGGGGTCTTTCTAATAACAGATTCTGGATATCGATGGAGCCACTCAGTCAATAACAGTATAGAACCATCCCGCATCTTCTATCGCAGGGGCTAGGTCTTCACCAAGTTTCTGAGAATAGAGAATACACTTTCTTTGTAGAACATGGCTTCCAAAAAAAAAGAGGAGAGGAAAGGACAGAGCTAAGCTTGAGCAGGATGATTCTCCTAAACCGAATATGTGCCATGTGGGAGGATGAGTGAGGACTGGAGAGGGGCCCGAAGGGTTACGTTTCCCCTCTACGGAAGGAGAACATGGCAAATGGATGGGCACGGACGGGTGTAGGCACTCCCTAGGAAGCTAGAGATTGTATAAGACACCGTGTGACAAGGATGTGTCGATGCCATAGAGCAGACAAGATAAAGCACCTGATCAGAAAGGCTTCCCTGTGAAAAACAGCGTCCTTACCCGTCTGCCCATTACTTGCCTTTCTCTTACTCTTCTTACAGGGTGATACATATGCTACTTTCCTATTGTTTGCTTACAGGGAAAAAAAAAGTCCCGAGTTCAGGGTCTTCATTTTGTTCACGCTGTATCCCCAGTGTCTACAGCTGTAACCATAATGTGGGAGGCATCGTTGAATGAATGAATGAATACAAAAAACAAGACAAAT
>NW_011888841.1:3001900-3009749 GCF_000151845.1 Pteropus vampyrus
AATTAAAAAATAAGTGACTTAAACAGATGGGAGGAAAATATAGTACTTATAAATGATGACGTAGACATTTAAGACTGTCGCTTATATCTGTGGGCGAGGGGTCTTTCTAATAACAGATTCTGGATATCGATGGAGCCACTCAGTCAATAACAGTATAGAACCATCTCGCATCTTCTATCGCAGGGGCTGGGTCTTCACCAAGTTTCTGAGAATAGAGAATACACTTTCTTTGTAGAACATGGCTTCCAAAATAAAGAGGAGAGGAAAGGACAGAGCTAAGCTTGAGCAGGATGATTCTCCTAAACCGAATATGTGCCATATGGGAGGATGAGTGAGGACTGGAGAGGGGCCCGAAGGGTTACGTTTCCCCTCTATGGAAGGAGAACATGGCAAATGGATGGGCACGGACGGGTGTAGGCACTCCCTAGGAAGCTGGAGATTGTATAAGACACCGTGTGACAAGGATGTGTCGATGCCATAGAGCAGACAAGATAAAGCACCTGATCAGAAAGGCTTCCTTGTGAAAAACAGCGTCCTTACCCGTCTGTCCATTACTTGCCTTTCTCTTACTCTTCTTACAGGGTGATACATATGCTACTTTTCTATTGTTTGCTTACAGGGAAAAAAAAAGTCCCGAGTTCAGGGTCTTTATTTTGTTCACGCTGTATCCCCAGTGTCTACAGCTGTAACCATAATGTGGGAGGCATCGTTGAATGAATGAATGAATACAAAAAACAAGACAAATATATGAATGTCCTATCAGTAGTATATGAGAAAATAAGTGAGGGTGACTGAGTCCAATAGTTGCTTATGGATGGCAGGGATTACTGCTCTCTAGGTTGTCCAGGAAAGGCTTCAAGGAGATGCAATTTGAGCTGGACTATAAGAAGTACGATGTGTTAAGTGGGATGGGTGAGGGCAACAGCATGATCAAAAATAAAATTAAAAAAAAAAATCATGATATTTTTGAGTCTATCAAATTTAGTATGGTTGATATTGCATGTACTCCCTCCATTCATTTCTATAGTATAAGAAACATCATAAAATATATGGAAGATATAAAATCATGTATTTTATTTTTAATTTTCTATTAAATTATTAGAAGCTACTGATTTTAATAATTCTACTTTAGAAATCTATATGTCGTAGAGAAAAATACATGATGTGTTGTGTGCACACATGTTGTATGCATATGTGCATACCTGTGTATCTGTGTATAGCTAAATATACCTACAAAGATAACAATATTTTAGGACAGTATGTGTTTATTAAAAACATATAAACCAAATACTTAAAGTATTGTTTTCTGAATCCTAACTTACTGACTCCCCAAAATTACAAATGACTTGCTTTCTAAAGCTGATGTATCGGGACGGGTATGTACTTTTTTTCCCATTTGTATAATTTATATATTCTATTTTTCTTACTTCCAAGTTAATTTTAGCACAATAAGCTTTTTAAAAAAGTTTTTAATGATCAAAAGCAATCTTTAAGTAGAAATGAGAGTAACTGAGTAATCACATGCTATTTTTCCCCCTGGTTCTGTTAATAGTAGTATGACTTAATGTAGCCTGAAAAAAAAATATACATAGTCTATGCTTATTAGCCCTAAGCTATTCATGGAAAATTAATGTGAGATTGGAAATATTCTAGTAGTCTTCTTCTGCAAGAGAAAAATTTAAAGAATACGGAACAATCAAGAACGGCTTAGACACGATTCCCTCTGTGTCTCTCTAGGAGATTCAATAATCTTCTGATTCTTTTCCTATAATATCCCACAAAATTGCTTGTGTTAGGCAACTAGTATCAAAAGAACTTGATAAATGCGATGGCTTTCTCTGATCTGTAGCTTATTTCTGATTACTAATTTTGTATTTTATCCACGTTGATTGGAACATGTGAATAGTACTTATTTGATTGAATAGTTCGGCTTATGAATGAAAACTAATTGTTTTGAGTTAGCTTACACATTTTCAAACTTTTAACTATAACTTAAGGCTAGAATTGGATGACTGTAGGGTTTTTTTTTTTTTAATAGAACTTATTCAAAAGTCTCAGAAAGGTCAATTTTATTGTTCTTCTATATGACATATATTTTAATTAAACTACAGAACTGAGTGTAGTTATAACCATCATATTTCAGCTGAGAATACTTTTTGAAAATCCACGCCATTTGTGTCCCTCTGAAGATTTCCTCTGTACTCAATAAGTGGGAAGGTCTAACTGGAGGCCACTAGGCCAAGTATATTTTTTCATTACCCATTGTGAAACCTTGGGCAAGAAGAATGTTTTGTAACACTGACCTTTCAAAAAAAGTGTCTAACTGTATTTCCACTGGCCCTGAGACGTGCATGATGATTTAGAGAATACTGCTAATGAGGATTTTCTATTAGAAAAAGTTCATTTACTTCCTACCACACACAGAATTATTAAGCATATTTTTACTTTGACATGAAGATCACAATATCTTTTGCAAATATTATTTTCATTCAGCAACTGAAGAAAGAATAGCTGTAAAAGCCAATATACATTCAGAAGTGACAATAATATCTCTGGTCAGAAATTTATTTACATATATTTTATATCATTTCCATTGGGCATTTTGTATTCTGTTTTTAAAAATTTACATTATAATTTCATGATTATTTTAATATAATCATCTGACTTATTAATTTTGCTCTGCAGAGATTTTTGTTTGCATTTTCCAAAATTAAAACAAAACTCCGACAATGCCATTAAAAACTGGTGATTTAATTTTTCTTTGAGAACTTTTAGAATCATTGCCATGTTCTTGTATACATAAAATGATAGAGAATACAAGAGCAAATATGCATCAAGAAAGAAAAAGTTGAGCAGGCATTAACATGAGTCGGCCTCTCTCATTTTCCTGTCTGTGCTTTTGTTTTATATAATCCATAGTTTTATTTTTTCATATGTAAAATATTCATCTACATAATTACCTTTCTTAGAGGTATTAAGTAACATTAGGTAAATAATTAGCTATTCATAGCTCTTAATAATTTTTCTATTTCTTTAAATATTTTTACTTTTCTTTAGTTATTGAGGAGATCTGTTTATTAACACCACAATATTTATTGAGGGCTTACTAGGTGCCGAGTTTTGTTCTGATTCTCAAAGAGCTTAAATTATATTAGCAAATGATAGGACCTTTCAATATCCAAGAGAACAAAGAAGAAAATGACACTTTCCAGCAGATGAACACCTACTGCGTTTTCTCTGCTGTCTTACAATATTTACTGACTATTGACTGTAAGAAGGGCTCTCTTCCAGGCAACGAGGAAACACTGGTCTACAAAGACTCTAAAACTTGCTTTCCTTTTGTAAGTGTATTTTCTAATGCCAGCTAATTCTCAAAGCAGAGATGCACAGGCATGAGCGAGTCCAGCTCAGATCACCCAACAGACATATATCTTGCTGACTGAGAAGCTAGAGAGTGACTGGTTTAAGGCACTAAGATTTTGAGGGGTTTGTCATATAGCTGTAAATAACCAGTATAGGTCAAGATGCAATAAGCGCAATATACAAATGAATAATAATTTATTAAGAGAGTTGTCCTCAAACATTTTGGAGTCCGGATTTCTGTACTCTTAAAAATGAAGATCACAAAAAAGGTTTTGTCTATGTTAATGATATCTATTGATATGTTCCATATTAGAAATTAAAACAGACTTTTAGAATATGTATATTTGTTTAGAAGTAGCAATAATTAACCTATTACAGGATAACATATTTTATGAAAAAAACTGTATTTTTCGAACCCAACATATAAAAAGTGAGGAGTGTCACTGTTTTACATTTTTGCAAATCTGACTAAATTTTTGTATATCTAATTAGATAATAGCCAGATTTATATGTCTGGTTCTTCATTCAGTCTATTGTGATATTAGGTTTTTCTTGAAGAAATTAGGAAAAGCTAGCTAGCCTCGGGCAGTTCTATAATTGAAACAGAGGGGTATTTTAATAGTCTTTTCAGAAGATTGTGGATATATTTCTCTGATAAGACACTGTAACTAAATAACTATTAGTTTCTTAGAGTTTACTTGCAATGCGGAATCTAAAACCATATCAATGAAGTCTTCATTTTCTCTTACATTAAAATCCACTTTGAAAGGATCTTTCACACATGCATGATTTTGTAACTTCATGCACTGGCCATTTAGAAAATACCGATTACTTTTTATGCCGACACATTACATTATACAATGCAAAAATCACTACCAATTTCATCAGAAAAGCCAATAAGTACCGGAACACTGATAAGAGTTTTCCAAAATTCTAATTTTTGCTTAAAACTTGAATTGTACTTTTGGTGAGATAGAATGAGTGCCTCGCATTATTGTAATGTAAGCCTGACATTAAAATTTTGATTGCTAAGGCATCCATTTCAAAGACATCCATCTAGAATAAACATTGTCAGCTGTGAGACATCCTACTAGCAAAACAACTAGATAAGGAATTAGGCCGCCCCACCCTGTGAAGTTCCTTTTTTAGAAAGTCCTGGGTAACCTAGGTAACTGACCATTTGAATGACCTGCTTTTCCCTTCTATGTCCTAATTTCCATTATGTTTTAAATTTACCAATAGGAATGAACCCACAAAATTCTAGGCACCCGATCTATGGACCCTAATACAGGTAAAGGCAGAGCACTAGGCCCATGCTCTCTCCCTCTCTCTATCTGTGACCTCACTTTCTGGTCCTCTGGGACTTGTAATAAATATTGATGTTCAAGGTTCCCTGATGGCAAAGTTTACTGATGGTTATGCTGAAGTGCTTACTGCAGTCCTAATAATAACCACAGGGGCGGTCCAGCCATGCCCCTGACCCTGGTGGTGTTGGCAAGGAATGTCTGTGGGGCTTCCTATGAGTACGCAGGGCCCTGGCTGAGTACGCCAGGCATTCCTAGCCAAGACTATCATTACTAACAGGATGAGACCTACACAGCAGGCAACAGATTCTGCCAGATGTTTTCCTTTAAGTGATAGACTCACCTGGTTCATTTTCAAGAAATATCTGGAAATACCCAAGTCTGAATAACCATGGTTTGTCCGTCACTTGTTCTTTTAATAAAAATAAATTTCCACTAAAAGTGGCTAGTTGAGCTTGCATATCAAACAACGACATGCTTTTCCTCAAGATAATCACTGTGCAGCATAAGTGCTTTGTGCACACTTCTCATTTAATTATACAGGATATTAAAATGATGTCTACTTGGGTACCAAGACACAGTAATATCAATCATTGCTACTGACTTATCAAGAACATTCTTAAATAGAGCTGTCTTCGAAACAATTATAGGACTATGGAGGTGAAGAATATGACTACTAATGCATATAGTCTACTAGTAGTACCCAGCGATGCCATCCTTGATCTGTGCCAAGATGCCTGCAGTTGTACCCACTATTGCTCTTGTATCACTAGTGCCAATGACAATACAGTGAAAAAGGCAAACACTATTATCATATTATGATTAAGACAGTTTCATAGAGGACCTATAAAAGTCTGGAGGACCCCCTGGGTGCTCCAGGTCACGTTTTAAGAATTTTAATAAGATAAATACAGAGAAGTAAATGAGTGTCATAAGAGGAATTAGGAGTATTGAAGAGAGTGGTGATTTGTGATTTTGAACAGGGTGACCTGTTTGAGAATACCGAGGTGATCTTCCAGCAAAGACTTAAAGAGGATGAGAAAGTGGGTCATAATGATATCTGGGAAAAGAACACACAAATGAAAAAGCCTAACTAATGCTAATGTCCTTGACATGTTTCAAGATCAGTCAAGAGGCAAGTGTGACTGGAGTTAAGTGGACAATAGCCAAGAATGAGAAGACGAAGCTACAGAGATGACAAGGGGACCAGACCCTATAAGGCTTCAGTCATGATAAGGTTTTCTATGACTCTTTATGAGGTAAGGAGTTGCATAACTTAAGATTTCAAAAGAATCAGACTAGTTATAGAACACAGACAGAGTGCATAAGTGAACACATATCAGTGAATTAGGAGACTATGATAGTAATCTGGCTGAGATATCACGGTGGCTTAGATCAAAACAGTAGCAGTTGCGGAAGTGGATGAATTCTTAATATGTCTGGAAGATAGAGCTATGAGGATTCTGTAATGGACTGGATGGATGGTGTGAGAAAAAGACTAGTCAAGAAAAACCCTAAAGTTCTTGACTTGGGCATATCAAATGTCACTATTGCCTTTAAACCTTATGGATTCAACTACAGCTGGTTAAGTTTGAGGAAGAACGATTTAGTTTTTATATGCTGCATTTGAGATGTCTCTTAAATATATGTCATTAAATATTAACTGTATAGTTGGATAAACTGAACTGGATTGAGGGGTGAGTCTACGCTAGAGATAAAAATTAGGGATGTCCTTCGTCACTAGACTAGATGAGGTCACCAAGAGAGTGGGTGTAGAGTGAGAAGAGAAATAAGCATCTAACTCAGGCCCCTTCCAATATTAGGAGGTTGAGTGGAAGAGGAAGAAGTTGGGAGTAGAAGAAGCAGACAGTGAAGCTGGGGTTAACTCAAGAAAGTATGAGTTCTTTTGGTCAAATGAAAAAGAGCAGGGCTGACTTCCTATGTCACATTCAGCTGTCAGTAGGATGAGAACCGAGACTGATCATCGGACTTAATGACATGGAAAACAGCGGCAGCGTGGATAAAAGGCTCTCTTGGATAGTGTGGGCAAAATCCTGATTAAACTGGGTCCAAGAGGGAAGAGGATCTTTAACATTAAGCTGAAAGGCTTAGAACAGAGAGAACAGAAGAATACTTTGAAGTAAGACACAACAGAGTCCTTCAAAAAAATCTATCCTTCACATTAAATTCAGTTTTGTTATATAAATCAAGGCAAACAGTATTAAATCAAACCAGTAGAAACTTTAGAAATGTATGTTCTTTTAAAAGTTCTAAAAATAGGAAGCTCAAGAAAATTACAGCATGTTTAAATTGGCACTTAACTCTTGCGAAATTATGAAAACTATCAAGACATTAAGGACATGATAGAAAAATATGCCTTCGATGATATTATTGGTGAGTGTTATTGACACTTCTGGAAAGGAATACAGAGAATACTGGAACTCTCTCCACATCCAGTTATGTAGCTAGAATGGGACAATAATTAACACAGAAAGAAAATTATAGTTTTTCACCCCTTTTTGAATGTATGATCATCCATGTCATCTCAAATAAAAACAGCTAGGCTCCATCCAGCAGGCAGTGGTTCTACTGTGGTGAGGCTCTGGTGCCAATGCTTGTAGCAGAAGTGCTTCAGATGTGTAGAAGGCAGTCAGCATCTGCAATTTTTATGTTTCTAAAGTAATTCTGTATGTCTCCACAGTGCCCTAATTTGAATATTATGCTAATAAAAGCAAATAGGATTTATGGTGTCTTGATCCACCTCTACATTAGCTCGTTCTAACCCTGAATTAGGGACAGGACGGATTATAAACTGAGTCTAATTTCCAACTTGGTATTGTTTCCATTGTGCTGTTTGGAATAGTTTATGGAAAAAAAAAAGATTTACATTAATATTTTTCTTTAACTTCTTAAATTATTATAATTACTTGCAATTATGATTTTTTCGGGGTAACTTGAACTTTCTTTATTCGTAGAAATTTTTTAAAATTAAGTTTATTGGGGTAACATTGGTTGACACAATTACATAATTTTCAGGTGTACATTATCATTGGACATCTGTATACTCTATTGTATTTACCACCTAATGTCCAGTTTCCTTCAGCTACCATATATTTGATCCCCTTTACCCACTTCAGCAATTATTTTTGATAGTAAGCAATAATAAATCTCCTCTATCAGAC
>NW_011888841.1:3009854-3023576 GCF_000151845.1 Pteropus vampyrus
GTGTCTGAAACTGTGAAGGGGACATCATAAGATGGCTGGCTGTCCTTCACTTGAGAATTGCTAATGTAATAGCTGGTCCTTCCAAGTGAACGCCGAGACCATCCTTGGGGTAATCTACAGTGATTTTTATTCCTGAATGTCAGTGCTAAAAGGACCTAGATATGTGCTGGAAACTGCAAAACTTCTCAGGCTGCCAACCCAAGTGAGAAGAGAGTTTTCAGGGGGCAGGAACCAAACTCCTAGATTTTGGTTATGGAGAGAATGAAGGTGAGGCACAGTTTCTAAACGAAAAGAGACATTTTTACAATGTTTCCTCTACCTCTCCATGTCACAACGAAATTGGCCTTCTAAGAAAGCCTACACACAATAGTGTGTAAAAAGCAATTTAGAGGTATTTACAGGCGCATTTTGTTGAATAGCTTTCTGTTGACCTGCTTTACACATAACAGTCCAAATAGCCTTTATGTCCTGCCATAGAATTTTCCAGTATTCTTACTTAGCTTAGCTTTAGTACTTTTTCCATGATGATTCTTATTTCCTTGATGCAGCTATGTAATTACTTTTCAAAAGCAAGAACACCAGGCCTGTTTTCTTATTTCTATTGAGTTAGTGTTCATTTTGGCAGTTTCTATAATTGCATATTACTGAATTCAGGAACACCGGCCAGAAAACGAAAATAGGAGCTGGTGTAGCACTGTTTCAATTCATATATGTACTCGTTTCCCTATAAATAATTTTGCAAGCACGACACCCCCCTCTCTCCAAAGGCCTCCAAAACACTGCAAAAGGAATATGATCAAAAGCACTTTTTTAACTCAAGGCAAAACAAGTGGAAGAAAACTGAAACATAAAAGAGACAAAGCACTCTATATAATTATACTGTCAAAAATGTTTCATTTACCCTAAATACCACATATGTTTTCAATAGTACTGTTTTGAATGTTTAATGTTATTCATGGTTACTGAAATATACTATTCTTAAGAATTCTATCATAGTACGAGAGGCCTTCTTCTGTGAAACAAGTATAATGACAAAAACAAACTTCTATATTAGTTATTATTAGTGCATTTTTTACATATGTAAATATTAGAACAGAATTTTTCTAAGATAGAGCATCTTCAACTCTAAAGTGATGGGAGAGAAATTTACAAAATTGAAGAATTTAGAAATGTAAATGATACAGATGACAAAGGAAAATAAATGACATTCTCAAATAGTTATAAAATCACCATTAGGATTTTAATAGTAGCTTAGCCATTTGAATCTTCTTATGAAAGAAATGTGAAGACTTAATCTTTATAAACTATTATGCTGCTACTTTGTATTAAGTTAATGTGAAAAATTCAAATATGAAAATGTAATATCATTTACAATGAGATCATGAAATTATCAGCTATATCATATGAGTGCACAGAGTCTGATTTTTATTTATGATCCTGTTGACATACATTAGTTCAGATGTCCATTTGCCCTCTGTGATAGCTACTTATAGTCCAAATTTAGGGCAACCCCTTTCAGCACCCTAGTTTGTAGTTTCCTTGCTATAGTTATTCTTACATAACTATTTCTCTATGAAAAAAATATTCCAGACGATGTTTATCAAATAAACTCTAGGCACTTAGTAGGCTTGCAACTAATGTTTGCTGAAACAAAGACTGGATGAATGAGTCTATGACAGACAACTTTTGAATAAATCTTTTAAAGCTCTAATTGGCTTTACTGAATAATTCATGAATTGGGCAGCATCTCATCTAGCAAGCAGCGGTGCTCCAAAGGCCTACAGGATGGGAAATCTTTCTAAAGGCAGGACGAGGAAGTCAGAAACACACAAACAAAAACAATTATTTCAGGCAAAGTCACCTTCCTCTGGGGGTGCAAAAGGAACTGCTAGGAGGAAACCCCATCTTCCTCTGGGGGATGAGACAGCCTATGAGACAGATGACCTCATTGGTGCGGACCAGAAAATTCCAGACTATCAGTTAAGACCACATTCCCAGGGGGGTTTGTAACTGCATCAGGCCAGATAGTAAGTTTTGGTTTGGTGACCTGGGCTTAGCCAAGATGACTTCATTTAGGGCTTGTTGCTTCTTTTTAGCAACCTCTTAGTCACACAAAATAAAAAAGAGAAAGGCAAAATTAAGTATTCAATAATTATTAAGCACCCATTATGTGTCTGACAGTGTTCTAGTCTGGAAGATATAAGCAAGCTTGTGGTATTTCCCCAGCCGAAGTGTGCATTCTATCCCAGGGAGAAGTTATTTCACGTATTTGTATAATAAAACTCAAAAGATGTCCAAATAAAAGTGTGAAAAATCAACTACGGAGCTATGCTGAGGAGCGTTAAATTTTGAAAACGGAGACTGGAATGGAGATTTGAAAGACAAGGCGGCATGCTGGGGGGCAGTCTGAGTTGTACAGAGAAGGGTCCAGGAGGCAGGGTGGCAAGTCTCAGTGGGGGAGCACGCTCTCTAGTGCAGTTGGGCTGCAGAGTGTGCGTGGTCGGAGAACCCAGCTGACACTCAGTCAGAGTGGTACATACAAACGTTGGGACAAATCTCCTTACACTGTGGACATTACAGTGTTGTTCACCCTATGTAATGATACCGCCTTTACTTCCACGTGTACATCTTGGGCTAGTTCTTGCAGGAAGTTCAAATATCAAGAATCGATCATCGGAATACATTGTTTTCACATTTTTTCATTTGCTACCTGTGGAGCTCACTTTTACTTTTCTAGTTCAAATAATACTTTAGTTTCATTTTGATATCATTTCCGTTGATGCCTTCTACAGACTTAATGCTAAAAATACGTAATCATTTATAAAGCATTCATTACTAAATAGGTAATGCTTGATCTTTTATTTACTAAATATAATTGTCCACTTGGATTAGTGGGATTAAAATATGTCTTCTCTTGTTACTTATTTACTGTCCTTACAATACAGCAGTGAACTATAAACCAATACTTTTCAGTATAGTAATAGATATTATCGCTTCTGGCTAACTACACTTTGATTCAGATGTCAAGTCTAATGTAATCTAAATTCTCTGTGGATATTAGTAATTGACACACTAACTGTTGCCTGAGGTTGTGTTAAATTTTTTTTTTTTTTGGAAAGAGAATATTTTATAACTGCAGGGTTAAATTTTATTTTCCTCAAAATGGGAATAATAGACATAACCTGAGAGTAAATTTCAGATACGTAGATTCTAAGGGAATAGAATTTACAGCCAAGCAACTCAACTAGAATCTTCAATTATCTTGATACATAACACTTTCTGCAAAACTGCACTGAAATTCATCGACTTGGCAGCACCGGCTGCAGCGCTCTGCTCCTGCACCTATGACTTCCGTGCACTCCGCTGATTTCTAATTGCTAGCATCCGCATCTCTGTGCCTTGCTCCCCAATGCCACTTCCAGAACCTATTTCTTCTACCCTTCTTCAAATTGTTCAGCTTCAAATTTCATATCATCAGAGTAAACCATCTTGTATCTGTCTGTATTGCAGACATTTTCAAACGCCCAAGTCAGCTTCCTCATTTTATGAAGATACAATTCTTTTTTCCTTGATTATTTATAGAGGATAATGCCACCACTTTATCTCCCCAAATTCCATAGCAGAATGGGGAAGAACGTGAATATTATTGATGGCTAGATCATTAATTAAAATGGATCTTGATTATCTGGGTCATTTTGATCTCTTCCAACAGACAGGGGGAGTCTTAGTGGAGAAGACATAATTCTTGATTAGATGTCTAATTCCTCACATTTCTGCTTTGATAATTCTTGATGATTTCAATATCCATGTAGATGAAAATTTCAGAACTCAAATCTCTCAATTCTTTCTCCATTCTACCCCAGCCACCTACCTTACTAAGGGGAGATAGTACCTCACTATCATCCCATTACTGACAAACTGCAGCGACTCCGTAATTTAAATGAAAGAGCCCCACTCCTCGGCTATCACCTCCTCTAATGCCAGCCCCACTCCCAACAGTCCTTTGATTCCCCAAGAACCTAAAAGCATTGACCCTATTAAATTAACACTTTCCTGTTGTCATCACAGATTTATTTTTCTCAAACTTAGCTTTGATTCCATTATTCATCATTTTAACTGTACCTCTGTATACATCTTGGGTCAGTTCAGGTCCTCCAAGAAGCAGATAAGAAGAAAGGATTAGATGTACAGGGAGATTTTTATTGGGTAAAATTCCTTTGAAGGGTGAAATTGTGGGGAGCAGGAGTAGACAAGGAGACCCTTTACATTATGCTGCAGACCTGACATCTATGAGAGGAAAGAAGGAAGTAAAGACAGGCTAGGAAGAGAACTGGATGGCTGCTCCACGCTAAGAAATTCTTTACCATGAAGGAGTCTCTAAGCAAAAGTCGCTCACAGGGCAATCCTGTGGCAATCAGGATTGGTCCAGTTACATACAGTATGTTGACCGTGCTCAGTCACTGGCTGCGAGCAACCAGGGGAAGCGTGGCTTAGTGTGTAAACTGCTGCAGATCCAAAGTTATGGCAGCTGAAGGCTGTCAATCAGCCACATTCCATGTAGATAATTTTCTTTACGGGAGATCTGACCATGACATCTCAATGGCTGCCAAACACATCAACTCTCTTAACTCCGTTTACTTTGTTATACTGTCCTATCAAAATCCCAGCCCTGGCTCAACCCAACCCTCTACCTATGCTATAACTGACAAATCTGCATGTTATATCTGTAGCGTCTGACACAACTGATCTTTTTCACCTATAAATGCTTTACTTGTCTTCAAGGACAACACTCTTCTGGTTTTCCTCCTCCCACATTTATACCTTAAGTGCTGTCTTTCTCTTTTACTCTAGAATCAGAAACCAACTTGATATTTACAATAACATATGCAATATGTATATAAATAAAATATACATTTCCTATACTCACTATGCTACATTAAGTTATCAGTAAGTCTTTCTTTTCTAGCACATTCATTTCTTTAATTTCCCCTTTTCCATTCTTTCCTGTAAACTGAATGATTTCAAAGGACTTGAATCTGATCTCTCTGTCCGTAGTCTTGCTTCTTTCCAAACTAGATTTCACATTGAAGTCATAATAAACTTTTTGAAGTGAAACACTCATCACCCAATTTCCCAGCCTACATTCCTCATATGACTATACTGGAAGTGGAAGCTGACCCAGATAACTTTAGTATAACCCTTACTTATTCTTGACTACCCTCTTCCACTCATGTCCAGGCACCACTTTTTTTTTTCCTAAATTAGTTTTAGAAAGCATATAGGACATCAAAATAAATAAAAGATACTAGGTTAATATGTGTACTGTTACCTACCTGCCGAACTAAAATCAAAATAAGGCAATGTTTTGGTTTACTGAACAATTCATTTTCAAACACTGATTTATTCTCTGTTTCGTATTCCCAGACTTTTGCCCTAATATTAAAAGTGTTTGCAGCTTAAGGTCTGCTTAATACTTTAAAATCTGATTTTTTGAAAAGAAGAATAAGTACATCTATTGTTTAGTGGTTGAGATCATGACCTTAGAATTTGAATTCTTTCTTGAGAAATGGGGCGAGGTATTTAATCTTTCTACTTTCTCTTTCTTTAACAGTAAACCAGTCATATAAATAGTACCCACTTGCTCAGGTTGCCGTCAAGTTTAAGTGGGTGAAATGCAACACAGAAAACAGAAAATACATTAGCATCACTTTTATATTTTTTAAAGAATTTCAATAACATTTAGAGAAAGTGTAGTTATCTTTATATTTCAAATATTTATTTTCTAAAACTATGTAAGAATAAGCACACTAAACGAATTATCCACTCGGTCTTAAGTTCCACACATCCTAGTGGCACCAGGGCTCCTTTGTGAAGAAGCTGCCCATAATAATTTCTCTGTAGGAAATAATGTCTTTCATGCCAGCCGACCTCAACTTACCATCTTCAAAGGGGTGTTTTTGGGCCAATTTTCCTCTGTTCCTGTAACTGCAGGGAGCACATCACAGCAGGTTTGCAAATAAGAAATAAGATTTCTCTCTTCCTGGTCCATTACATATAAAATTGTGATGTTAAAATGCTTTTTGAAATCACTTGGAGTAGCCCAAATGATGATGGCTTGAAATTTTCTTAGAATTTTTTATACATCATCTGCCCCAAAATGAAACAGCGATTCATAATGTGGTCCTCACTTGAGGCACACACGCATATGCTATTAATGAGTGTTTTCCTTAATGGAGTGGGTTCTATTATAGCAAAAGAAGGCTCATTATTCTTTGGCAAATCTACCTTAATACACACTTTTGTAGATTCTTAAAGAATAATAATAATAATTTAAGCTATGCAGAAACACATTCAATTATATTTCTCAACACGAATGGAACTACACAATGAAAACTCAGCATATCCGTAGAACTTCATCTGTGGATAAAGATTCAATTGATGTCTGTAACTGATAAGGTCGAACCATTTTTAATAAACAGATTGAGGAGCACTGCTTGAAGCTGATAGTCATCTAAAGTTGTACTGTGATGCTTTCAGTGACGCTCGATTAGAGATCTTGTGATTATTAAGTTAAAATAGTAAGTAATAAATATTATCATTGCGAGTTAAGAAATCTAATAATCTGTTGCAAAAAAGATTATCAACTGTTTTTGTTCTGAAGGAAACTTTCTAAAGATGCCTAAATTGTGCAGAAAGACAGAGAAGACAGAATGGATTCTATCCATTGTTTATATTTCAGGTATGTGTGTAGACAGACGATAGACTTAGATGATGGAAGGAAGGCAGGGAGGGAGGGAAGAAGGAAGGAAAGAAGGAAGGAGGTGTGTATGCATGTAGGTGTCTGTATTCTTTTAAAGTTAGTATATATTTCACTAATTTCCAAACAGAATCAACATTCTTAAGATATATTTAACAATTTCCTTTTCTCCTTTTATTTCTTGTTAAGAAAGAATGACGGTTTCAGGAGTTCTCATCATATTGGAGTCACTTTGTGGGGATTCCAAAAAGATGCTGAGGAGGAAAAATGCAGGAAAAGCCAGTAGTTCCATGTGGAAAAATAGTCCGTTTGCTTTTAATCCTGAATTTTGAGGCATTTTTAGGAAGTGTTAAAATCATTTTAGAACTTAATGAAATGAAAGAGCATTTTGTGATGTGGAAAATAAGGGAAGATTTAAAAGTTTAAAATCTTTAAAGCTTCAAAAGGGATGATAAAAGTTATACATAAGAGCATATTTGTGATTATGGTGTTAAGTACTGTGTAATTCATCTATTAACACTGTGGAAGAAATGGTATACTGACAGCGAGCACGCCTGTTATTAATCATTGCTGTTTTATTCTATAATAAAAGTAAGCTATATCAGAAAATAATTCCTTCTGATGAAAAAATTTTGTAAACCTTTAAGGACAGATTTAAATGACGTTCATATATCATATCATTTAAATCAGTTTTAAGAACTAATGCTGACTATACTTATGTCAGTTGGACTGCACAAATTGTTCTTTACAGGACTCAAACGAGGAAACGGGGTCTGTCCGCGGCGTCTGTCCGCGGCGTCTGTCCGCGGCGTCTGTCCGCGGCGTCTGTCCGCGGCGTCTGTCCGCGGCGTCTGTCCGCAACACCTGTCCTGGCGTCATTCTGGATCCTTCCGCTGAAGGCAGTTTGGGGGTGGGGGACATGAACGCTTATAATACTGTGCGCACTTTGTAAAATCTTATTGAATACATGAAAATAGTATCTCTAGGTCTCCGGATTTCAGGTCGGAGTATAAAATCCTTGTCTTACTTTCGTTCTAAAAATGAAATTAAAGACAAATACTGTCAGCCCTTCTAATCCACAGGTTCTGCATCTTCTGAGTCAACCAACCACAGGTCTAAACGTTTTTAAAAGTCACGCGGTTGCTGACGTGTACCCTGTAGCTGGCCCACAATGGCTGTGTCTACGGAACATGGACAGACTTTTTCTTGTCCTTATTCCCCAATCAACATAGTATAAGAACTATTTACATGGCATTTATACTGTATTCAGTATTATAAATAACCTAGAGCTGTTTTAAAGCACATGGGAGGAGGTGTGTAGGGTGTATGCAAATCCGAGGCCATTTTTTATAAGGGACGTGAGCACCCACGAATTTCGGTATCAGCGGGGGTTCCTGGAAGCAATGCTTCGCAGGTGCCAGGGAATAAATGTGATTAAGAGTGAAATATGTGAAGTTCTTGTGTTACCAGCCATATCCTCCTCCCTTTTTTATTTATAAACATCTTACTAAACCTCAGTCCAAGGAGATCTGCCTGACATGGATGAGGTGGCGATGGAGGCTCTGTATTCCATGGGAAGGAAATGACACTTATTTGAAATAACGAGTTCTTTGAGTAAAATTAGGACAAACAAGATTGAGCCAGCTAACTTTTCTATACGTGACCAGCTAATTCATTGATCCTGCTTTTATGGTCACGATTCCTTACTCAGAGGATCAGATATGAGAGAGTGGAAGAGGGAGCCTCTAAGGAGCCTGGCCCAGGAAGGGTAGAGTCACGCGAGATCATTAAACACGGAACCACAGTCTTTGAATTTTTGCAGATAAATTCTGTGTTCAAGCACCTAGAGAGCTTGGATCTTCTGACAAACTTGCACTGATGTGCGAGCTTGGATCTATGATGTCCAGTGATCAGACTATAAGAAGCTGGAGTTTGATGCTGGCCCTCCCTTCAAATACATTCTCAGGTTAGGAAACAGGTTTCAGTGTTCCAATTTTGCCTTTCATAAGAGGGTTAATTCTTTTCATTCTGACATCGTTCTATAAAGCCAATGTCAGATACTGTCGGCATTTTAAAGAAAACATCTGAGAAGCATGGTGTTTGTTCTAGTGTGAAGAACATACACAACTGACTTTGCAGTCTACACGCCCTACGTAAACACCTGCGTCTGACTTCTCTAGGGCACACCCAGCAAGATGTCCTACATTCCTTGTTTGTGCAATAACATGGCTTATAAAAACAGCATGCTGGATGGGTCCCGGGGTCTGCCAGGAACCCGGACAAAGCCTGTAGTGATTTCAGCACTCGGCATGAGACAGGCAAATGATCTAAATCCCCGCACATAACCTTCAAGCTGTCCCTGCGTGGCATGTTCTGGCCAAGATCCACATGGACCATTCTCAAATAAAAGCCAAAACAACACCAATAAACACTAAAAGTTGTTGTTTTTTTTTTTTAAGTTATAAATTTCTGTAAATTTGGTAGACAATCATGCTTTAAAGTGTCATGCTATTACGTTATTTATAATCTTTTTCATCCAAGTGAAAATAGTAGTAAGCTGGTTTATGTGGTATGAAACGGCACATGGTCTTTGTGTTCTCAAAAATTTGTTTTAAATATATTCAAAAGGTTTGGGGTCATGAAATTGTGGGACTCTACCTCTGCCCCTCCCATGCCACTATCACTATAGTATGTTGGTGAGAGAGTACGATTATAGGCCAACATATTGTGGCTTATTCTTTCGGCTTAAAAAATATTGTAGAAACGGTAACTGATCATTATCACCAACAGCGGCAGCAGCAGCAGCGGCGGCGGCAGCAATTCTCACTTTAGCACAAATAAACGAGTCGGAATCTTGGGACTGTCTGTTGATGAACCAAGAGTGGAATTCACCTTATTTTAATTGTGTGTTGATGATGACAGTGTTTTAAGAAAAGATGGTGCCCTCTTCTGCTTTATCTCCTTTCCTGCTGAAGAGAACGAAGCTGCCTGACAAACGCTAAAACGCCCGAGACATCAGAGAAGGGTCTGGCAGGCGCCTGTGTCGGGCTCAGCTGGCTTTCCCTGGAGCAGCCGGGACGCTTCCTCCAGCAGATGCTCTAAATTATATAACTGCTCTTGGGTTTTTATGAGAAAGGCCTGGCTTTGCGAATGCTTAGAGTAAAATCCGGGTCCAAATATAGCATGTGCATATAACATCTTCCAGGCAGGTGTCTGGAAGCAACATTTAATAGGGTTTCACTTTATTTTCCCTAATAATATTCCCTTTCAATCATTTCCCAAGTTTTATACATTTTTGTCATGTTGAATAGTATGAGATTTCATAAACTAGCTTAAATTTTCTTGGAATAACTAGGAAGTATTAAAAATACTGCAAGTGTACTTTGTGTCAGGCTTTTTCATTAACATTATAACAAAAATTTCCGGTGTTACTGAAACTCTTCAAAAACACTCTTATTTTAACAACTATATAAAGTTACATTCTTCTATGATTCGCTTTATCATTTACTATTTGTTTTATTTAGCTTATTTCCCATTCACTGTTATTAAAGATAATTATGTGATTAAAATAATTGTGTGTCAAGAATAGAATATATTTCAGCACATTGATATCCGTAAAGATATATCCACCCCGGTGTTCACTGCAGCATTATTCACAGTGGCCAAGACATGGAAACAACTGATGCGTTCTTTGATAAGATAATTGGCTAAAGCAGCTGTGGTACATATATACAATGGAATACTACTCAGCCATAAGAAAGATGAAATACTGACATCTGTGACAACATGGTTGGATTTTGAGATAATCACACTAAGTGAAATAAGACAGAAAAAGTTGAGAACTGTATGATTTCACTCATATGTAGGCTGAAAGCGATAAACAAGCAAGACAAGCAAACGCTCGTAGACACAGATAACAGTTTAGTGGTTACCAGAGGGAAAGGGGGGAGGAGCAGGTAAAAAAGGGTAGAGGGGGCCAAATATATGGTGACGGAAGGAGATCTGACTTCAGGTGGTGAACACGCACAGTGCAATATACAGATGATATGTTATTAAATTGTACACTTGAAACCTATTGTACACTTGAAACCTATATAATTGTATTAATCAATGTCCCCCAATAAATTTAATTTAAAAAAAAACAGAAAAAAAGAAAAAGAAAAAGAGAGTAGGTGTTCAAAAGTATGAAGACAGTTTAATATTAGGCCAATAAATATATTTTAAAAACTAATGTACACTTGGAAGATATAAGACATTAGATCAAAATATATAAAATCTCTGGGCACCTGCCCGTCTAGAGGTGGAAAAGCTGCAGCTGGGCAGAAGGAACGGTCCCAATGTGCTCGGGCATGAAACTCGTCCAACAAGAGAGAAAATCTCATTGTCCCTTTCGTAGAGGAGAGAAATATATTTTCCTTTATAATATTGAGATTAGTTTCTATCTTCTTTTTTCTCTGTAAACTTCTGCTCCTCCCCTGAGATTTGTCTCATAATTCGTTAAGAAAATACAAGCAAGACGCCTAAAATGCCGCATATTTACATCATCAATCTACCCGCCTCTCTACTCATTGTGCCCATCTCCGGTCCCCTTACAAGGAAAAGTGTAATTCCTGTTCCCACCAACATCCAGCCCAACTCCCCAAACTGCCCCCTAATTCTCATACCCTCTAGGCTTCTCACTCATTCTTGAAGTCATCTTCACTTAGAACCCCACATCCCTCCTACTGTATTAGAGCATTTCCATTAGCATAAAATCAAAAGGGATAGGTCCTTTAAAAAAATCGAAACAAACGAAAAGGCAATCAAAACCCGTACTCCGCCTGCGCTCTTCTTATCACTCTATCGGTTCTCCCCCTTTCACAGCGAACACTTTAGAGAACACATTCTGCATCGATGTTGACTGTGTTTCCTCCCTGCCCGTTCTCCAGTCAGCTCACTCTAGCCGGCCAGCTGGTCCCCTCGGCATTTCCCTGGAAGGGCTCTGGTGTGGCCCAGCTGGAGGCCACTGCTAAGTGTTGTTTTCTGCTCTCAGTGTTTAAGGCAGCTCCCTGTGGAAACACAAACTTCCCTCACTTCCGAAGACCAAATTATTTCTCGCCTTTCATCCACATTCCCTTGATTGGCTCCTTCTTATCCCCTGTCCTTTTAAGGTTGGAATCCAGAGCTGCTGATTCGGGTCACCCTCGTCTGTTTTCAGCATGTTATTGTTTGGAAATCTCCACCTTTCTAAACATTAAACAGCATCATGTGATGAGAGCTCCTGGGTTCAGGCACATGAACAGAATACAGGCATCTCAAATTTAACATGCCCGCCAGAGTGTTACTATAAACTTAACGTCCCGCATTCCCCATCTAACTGGCCCCCATCAACGTGGTCCTCCTCATTTACATTTTAAACAGTGGCACTGCTCTGTTACTAAATCTCCCTACTTCACAAGCATCCTCGGTTCTCTTCAGTTTCTTAATCCTCACATCTATTCCATTTGTAAGTATTGTCACCTTTCTCTTCAAAATAAAACTTGGTTTTGCCATAATCTCTCCATTTCCACTGGTTCCATGCTAGTCCAAGCGACCACCATCTCTACTTTCCTACTTGGGTTCCACGCTTCCAAGTTGAATACGACTCATCATTCTCTGATTCCGAAATCTGCATCGGCCTCTGAGATCTATCCAAGCTCCCCCTTTCCTCTATCTGATGGGGGTCTAGCAGACAGGGAGGCAGGGCCTAGACACCCCACCCTCCTGAGCTTGCATTCTCCACCCACCACCTCCTCCAGTCAGTCACACAGTTTCATTTTCTCGATGACATTAACACCATCTAAACACAGATTATGCATTCACTTGCTTACCCATTTATCACCTCTTTCCTTCACTCACACAAAAGTCAAGTTCTGTTAAAACAGATTCTGGTTTACTTCCTTTTCTATTCCCAGTTTACAGTTACTAGTACAAAGTAGATGTTCAATAAACATATTTTGTTGAAGGAATAAATACAGCTAAATTCATATTCCCTTCCAGCAGTCTTCAGTTAAGTGTTATTCTCGATTAATATACATAAAACATAAAATATTTAATGCTGTATAATATGATAATTACTTATGCATCCTCCTTCCATTTTCTCCTGCATATTTACAATTTTATTCACCCGCGTTCATTATGCTGATTAATGTACTTGTAGTAAAATAGGTCTCTATGGATGAATAAATTTCATACCCGTTATCATAATTAGGAACTATAATTGGATCATAAAAATTATCATTTATGTGGGGAGATACATTTGGATAACACACCCTTTAAACCAAAGTAATAATGAGAAGACTAGAGAAGTAAATAAATGAAATAAATGTGTCATTTGCATAGAATATGTATTATTTGCGTGGAACAATGCTATGTCATTGGAGCAACTAAAAAAAATATTCCTGAGTATGACTCAAGAATCAAACACATATCCATGTTTTAATCTATTAATTAATAAAAATGAGAAAACTTTTTAAACATTTATTACTTTTAATTGAAGCCACATAGATTTTTACCTATATGTGACAGTACTGTTGAGAAAGAAACAGTCGAAATCATGCTTATCAACCACCTTTGAGATAAATACTATTCCTATTTTTTTTAATTGGGAGGCTAAGTGATCTCGGGGTAACAGAGTACCCCGAGTGTCTCAGGTGACAGAGTGAGGATATGACCTCAGGCCCATGCTTTGCCTCTGTGCTGCTTCTCACGCATCCCTACGGTAACGAATTCAACGGCCAGGAGATTTCAGTATTCCATCCAGCCAGAGCTGTAAAACAACCACTGCTCTAGGTTAAAATTTAACTAGAACTTATATTTTCCTCATCTTAAATCTGATCTTTCTTTGAGAAGGCAATTTTCTGACTCTGTTCATATTTCATTTCCTTTAAAAAATTATGTTCGGAATTTATTTCAGATCTTTAGAAGTTTTATGAAATAGTTTGCTA
>NW_011888841.1:3024586-3029582 GCF_000151845.1 Pteropus vampyrus
AAATCATGCTTATCAACCACCTTTGAGATAAATACTATTCCTATTTTTTTTAATTGGGAGGCTAAGTGATCTCGGGGTAACAGAGTGCCCCGAGTGTCTCAGGTGACAGAGTGAGGATATGACCTCGGGCCCATGCTTTGCCTCTGTGCTGCTTCTCACGCATCCCTACGGTAACGAATTCAACGGCCAGGAGATTTCAGCATTCCATCCAGCCAGAGCTGTAAAACAACCATTGCTCTAGGTTAAAATTTAACTAGAACTTATATTTTCCTCATCTTAAATCTGATCTTTCTTTGAGAAAGCAATTTTCTGACTCTGTTCATATTTCATTTCCTTTAAAAAATTATGTTCGGAATTTATTTCAGATCTTTAGAAGTTTTATGAAATAGTTTGCTAAGACGAAACATGCTGTATCAGCATGATGGCATAAAAATATGCTGATGTACTTGTCGTAAAATAGGTATATAACATTATTATGTCCTGGTCAGTAGTTCTGGTTTCCCAGCAATGTGCAGTTTTGTAGGAATGATAACTTAAAATTTAATGTCACATCTGAAGCCACATTCTGGACTCGATCAATGGTCCCGTCAGTCAGGTATTCACTGCAAAAACATTTCAGTTATTTGAGCTCTACTGTATATTCTAAAAATATTAAATATGATTATATCATATGATATAATGTACAGGGCTAGCCATTCAGTGGTATTTCACAAATGAAATGATATTCTACACTTCTTGTTCATTTATTCTGAAACATAGTAATTTCTAATGAACTACCCATATAATGGTAAACCCGTGAAAATTCTGATTTTCTGGGACACAAAACAATTTAAGAGGCTAGAAAAATTTGCCTTTTTTTTGGAAAATTAGACCTTTATACAATTACTTTCTGAAAATTTAAGGTATATTATTTCTTAAAACCATCTACCTAGACTGCATTCATTCTCAAAAAAAAAATATTTTGTTGAAATTTAATATACATAAAGTAGATGAATCATGAATCCATTTAAATGGATTCCCACACTGTGAACATAACTGTGTAACCACCACCAGGTCAAGAAATAAAATATTCCCAGAACCTCAGAAGCAACTCTCATGCCCCTTTCAAATCATGAGCTTCCCACTTATTCCTAAAAATTGCTCTGACTTTTAACACACTATAGTATTTCTGATAGTTTTTGAAATTTATATAAATTGAATCATAACATACTCATTCCTTTGTGCTTGTTTTGGCTCCAAATAATGTTTTAAAAATCTATCCTCATTCTTGCTCATAGCTGTAGTATATTTATGACAGTCTCTGGCTTGAACTGCTAAGATCTGTGCAAGGAACATCGGCTTTGGGAGAATTCTCTGGAAAGAGCATTCTGTAGCCCTTTCAACATCATGCCAGACTTTTCAAACTGCTTAGGACTACTGCGAACCATCAGTAAAGAGATTCACCCTGGTTGTCCCTATGGTGGGGTACAAACCTAAAACACCACATTGACTCCTCTGCCCTCATTCTGTCCAAGTTTTGAAAACCAGACGACCTGGGGTCCCCAGAGACAAAGAGCATTTCCAGTCCAACTGCAAATCATCTTTATCTCCAAATACCAAAATACCATGCTGCTAACCTGTTTTTCAAAATTTGGATGAACACTACAAATTATGAAAGAGAAGAGCCAAATTGGCAAACATTGAGAGTCCTCGGTACGCCACGCAATTTGGGATGCCCAACGATGACATTTCTGGAGGGAGGAACAATGTCACCTTTGGACAACGACATCTGAGCTCAATGAGTTAGAGTTGCTCTCCTGACCTTTTCCACTTTGCTCAGTGTCTGGTCCTCCACCTCGATCAGTCACGTTCTCCTTAGCTTTCGCATAGGCCCTGCCCTCTCATTGACAGAAAAGGGACTAGATTCCCCAGCAATAAAACAAACGAAACTTGTCACAGTCACATTGCGTCTTTATGGCATCTTTATGCCATCTCATTTTGGATCTAGGTAAGAGAAAGAGGATTTCAAGAGGAAGGTAATATGACAACTTGCCTAGGAAGCTTGAATTAACATAGCAGAAAATATCTGAAAGTAACATTTTATATGTTAGAAAATTTTCAAAATAATGTACTTTTACGATGCAATAAAGAGCATGTTCTTTCTTGTATTCCACTCCAGTTTACTACGCATAAACCAGATGAGCAAAAAATGAAGAGTGAAGCTGGTCAGCTCTATTTCTGCTGCTGAAACAAACGGAATGGCACTTGCACTGGATATTGACTATTAGGTAAGTTCTACAGATTACTAGTGATAAAGTTTCCTAAATACGTGTGTGCATATGTGTATACGTCTGTGTGTAAACATATATCTTCATTTGAGCCTAACATGTTTTAAAAAACTCAGAAATCTACCCAAGCATAATAATGAAAAATTAACTGGCATTATATATTGTTAACATTCATATAGATAATATGTAACTTTCCCAACATAATTTGGATCTTTTAAAAGAGGTACTTAGGCTCTGTACCACAAATTTCAACTGCTATCTCTTCAAAAGAACATTACATTTCTAAAAATGCAGATCACATTTTGAAAAAGCTAACTCTATCAAACGAGAGATACTTAGAGCTAAGCCAAGAAATGATGCTGAAAATATGATATCCATAAACATCTCAGGGCAGAAACCAATGGCAGCTGTTATATAGAAGATTTTGTTTAAGATAGGATATGAGAGTCCAGAAAAATGAGTATTGTATGCTTCAGTTTTGTGTAATAACACTCATTGATGTATCAGTGACAATTTCAGGAGGGTTAGCAACAACACGGCCACATAACACGGCCATAAAACATACTAACATGGTCCTAAACATGCAACGAGAAAAACAGCGTAAAGTAAGGGAGGAAAGATGGGTAATCTCTACAAAGTACCGATGAAAGCTCTAGCCTATTTCTTGCTATAACAAAGCCCTTAAGTCCAAATCATATTTTGTACTCTTTTCATGAAGCTCTAAAATTTTTTTTGTTGTACTTTTTTTTTATCATGCTCATAACATCTACATTTTCATACTATTGTATAAACATGCAGTCTAGGGAGTGATTTGCCAGACACAGTAGCTCTTTCCTGTAATGGTCCAGTCCCCACACTGCCAATGTTCCCTTCTGTGGGGTCCTGCAACTCACTTGAGAACAATTCATACTGAGGAGAGATGATCGAGATGTCAGGGAACTAGCAGGTGAGACAGAAAAACTGAAAATGGCATTTGTGGTGGCTTGTCTATGCGAACGGTAGGAGTATGTGGTTTGGATTGAGGGGGTGCGCTGGTATTGCGTCGGGGAAAGACAGCAGGGCAGAGTCAGCCTCCCGGGAAGAACCGTGCAGTAGCTCAGAAACCAAAACCTCTTGGGCTGGTCATCAGGAAAGAGCAACGTCGTGGCAGTGATTTCAAAGTTACGGTGCATTCAGATTGCCTTTGGTTAGGGCTCTAAAGTTAAAACTCTTAATGAAAAAACAAAAACAAAAACTTTAAATGCCGATCGAATTACCACATAGCAGTTTGCAGACTGCTAAACAGATAATGTCCAAATACTGTCTGATGATGCCAGAGCTGTGACCTCCTAAAACAAATGCGTAGACAGCAAAAGAGCCTTACTGTGTATTTATAACCCCCTGAGATGAACAAGTTTTTAATGGAAACAATTTATACAATGAAATAAGTTAATGATAGTTGCAGTAATGAAGTCTGACAATTTTCGCATTTATTTGTTTCTCGATTTTAATTAGAACTATACTGTTTTTGAATTTCTAATTATAAAACAAAATGAAATGTGACTTGACTTTCAGTGGTAAGCTTTTTGGGGCCCTTTAAATCATCTTTATCTAAGAAAAGAAAGTCACAAGCAACAGTATCATAAAATAAGCCTCAATGTTTTATCAGTGGCTCAGGAGTCACTGAGTTGATCAAAAGCAATGAGCTTTCCTCTCAGATGCACGGTCTTAAATCGAAGCATTATATTCTGATAAATCAAAACTCTTTAGTCGCCTATAATGTTCTTTTGTTTGTTTGTTTTTGCATTTCGATCATGGCAACACAGTTGACACTGACTGAATCAGAACAAAAATGAGATTGTTCTTTGAGGTAATAAAAGACTTGGTTTGGCTAAATTTTCTTAAGGCCGTTGCTCTCTCTTCCCTCACAATTTATTCTTGACCTATAGAGAACTTTTTACCTGTATGACCACAATGTGTGAGTGTTTCCTCTACTTTAAGCCACCCAGAGACTTACTGATTCAGAACTGGATTTGAAACACAGCCATGTCTTTGTTGATCACTTCTTTGATGGGGTCGTTGGGAGGACAGATTGAAAGAGGTGGAAGAAACAGCTGATATTCTGGACCTGAAGGACCTCTGACCATAGTTTCTTGTGAATTAAAATGGTGAAATGTGGATTAGATAATACCTGGGGGACTTTTTTGGTTGGTCAAAAAAATGATTTCAAGAATGCTGGTTAAAGGATAAACACTCTCATGTTGGTCAAGGCATTTTTGTTGCCAACTAGATCAACTGAATACAGCTCACTTGAGGACAGAGGCTTCCCATGGCATCAGAAGGCAGCAGTGCTGCTGGACGCAGGGCACTAGCACCTGGGGGTGATGGGTATTCTCTCTACCTCTGTCGCTAGCTATATGTGGATGGTGATCACTGAGGGAAAATCGCAATGAAATGAACTTTTCTCAGCAAAACAGAATTTTCAAACAAATCAAACTGTTCAACAATTTAGTAGAAATTGGATAAAACTGAATGCTCTGTGTCATATTTGAAAAGTTGGGGAGAAGTTCATTTGACAAAGAGGAAGTTAAACTTTTAGTTTACACAGGTTGGTTCCTTCCATTGCTAAATATGTTTTAGTTTTTGATTAAAAATTATAGATATTAATAAAATTGCTCTCATTGTATTGCAATGATCTCAAATAATGATAAAGGCAAATACTTCCATAATATGTACTATGTGTTGGACAC
>NW_011888841.1:3030232-3041903 GCF_000151845.1 Pteropus vampyrus
GTCATCACCGGCCTGGACACCATAGTTCTCAGCAGCAGGCCTGGGGTCTACTGAATGAAACGATGTTCCCTGACAAGCAATGTTCCCTAAAGTGTAAAGAGTGCAGCACGGTGGACACTCAAAATTGAGGTTTCAAACTGACCGTGTGCCTGCCCTGTGGGAAGTAATGAAACTTTCCGGTCCACATAGAGTCTTAATGATCTGGACTTGAAAGTCAAACACAGAGCATAGCACAGTGCTTGGCACATAACAGTAAGTTAACACTAAATTTAAAAATAAATACTTGTAGCATCAAGAGAAAGTCTGTCTCCCTATAGGTTTTGGGGAATTGGTCCATAGCAAGCCTGCTCTATGAAAATCACACCATGATAAGTATAAAGTCATAGCTGTAAAATCCAGTGACTTTGGACTTCTTGCCAGCACATCAGCTTGCCAGTCAGGCAAAATGTATTCCACAAATATTTAACTTTGACCCATGGCATCAGTCCTGGGGCAAAAATGGCCACTAAGAAAGACGGGCTCCAATATTCATGAGATTATCTTTCAGTGTGTTGATGTGAGGACAGCATTATGCCTGATTTGTGGTAGAAAATGACATGACTTAAAACTGACTCAACATTAGGTCTTAGAATTATATCATTTACTTTTTTGTTTACTGTTTAAACTTTTGGATTGTAAGGTATTTTACAACTTAAAATTATTTTGAAATACATTCTTATCAGAGTGTCTTGGCACATTTTAGGCACAAATACAAATTATGGCCAATCATGAATTTCCACCAGTTCTAAATTTCTTAGTTCTTACTAGGAAGCAGGGACTCCTGAAAAAAATGTAATAATATGGTTTAAAAAGGGCAAAACAGCATTCATTACTCTTTGATTAAATTTCTAATCGGTATTCATTTCCAGTTTCTTCCAAGTTACACTAGAACATAGCAAATAAAAAACAAATCACCAAGCCTGGCAATATTTAAAATATGAATGTCACTTTCCAAATTCATTATTTTCTTTTCCTCAAGGCAACAGACAGCTTAGCTTTCATGGCAAGAAAAATAGTTCCTCCGTGGTCATTTCTATGCATTGAAAGATTTTTAAATTTTCTAAGATATTATTCCAGTTTGATCTAACAAATGCTGAAGGCAAAGACAGACTATTTACAGTATGCCTACTCTCCAACTGAATGGCTTTTACTATCTCCTTCCAATACCTGTCAATGCATCTGATAATAAGAGAGTCTTTCTACTTTTACACGTTGTTTATTTCATTAATGTGATACATGACATGGACCTTCATTTTAGAACTTGGCTTTAGTGGCTTCCCCTGAAGGAAGATGAACTGGAGTGGTTAGCACAAGGAGCACCCTCTGCTCCTTCCCATTGCCTGAGACCCTTGTTGGTCACCCTGCTAGGTGTGTCCTGTAAGTGACTCCAGAGACAGTTCCACATAGCAATTTTCTGCAAAACTGGTAAATATTGTTGCGTCTCTAATTCATTTAAATCGAGTAAAATTGATCTCTAAAATTATATTTTTAATTTTAAAAAGTGTATGTTAAATTTCATGACTAGTATAGAAAAGAAAGTTATCTGAATCCTTTATACTTATTTGAATCTGAATAAATCCTCAAATTGCAGGTGATTTTTCTCTAGCCCTTTGTTTGAAGCTAGTTTTATTTTTAAAGTTGTTTTTATTTTATTATTCAGCCTTAATTCTGGAATATTTATCTTAAACCTCTTCTTTTTTATGCAATTTGCTGGGTTGTAAATGTATAACTGTTCTCCCTACCTGGTTTGGACTTCAAAGCACTGTCCTTGAACCCTTCTCTGTATTTTTACAAGAATAATTTCTATATTTCCACAGAGTTGTGACAAGATTAACAAAACTCAGGTCTGACTCCCAAGAAACTGAGCTTCTAGGATTTTAAATTGTAACTTCTCTGAACTTTAAACAGATTCACTCACTCAGTTTTCACAATCAGCCTACGGTATATGTATTTTATCATTTTCTCCATTTTACTGAATTTTTTAAAGGTCCAGGAATTTCTCCAAGGTCTCACAGAGCTGACGCTAAGATTCTAGGCCAGTAAGTCTGATTCCAGGGTGAAGTGCTGAACCGTTTGTTACACTATCAGGTACAGAGCGTTATAAATGTGTAACATTCATCTGCAAAGTGCAGAGTAATTACTTCTTCTGGGCTTTGCAGTGTCTTTGCCTCCGAAAAAAATGCAAAATAAAGTGGGCTTGTAAAATATCCCATCTCTTTTTAGTTTCATGGTTATCTAATGCATCCCCTAGTCGCGTACATCGGATCATCCAGAAGATCAGGTTATCAGGAAAAGCCGGTGCCCCATGCCTGTGCCCCACAGGTGTCTGACCAGCAATGGGAGAAGCTAGTCATCGCACAAAACTTCCGTCGGGGGTTTCAGTGGAGTGTCCATACAGGGCGCGTGCTGACTCTGGGGACACCTGTGGACATTCTGAGGCGGAGGGATCACCAATCCTTATGAAAATCTTTGATTTATGTGAATACAAAAAACCAAGTTTTTTATTTTGTCCTGAGGCACTTCTAATCAGATTGACAAAACAAGACATGTATTCACTAACCAAACAGAAACAACATAAATCAACAGATAACCATGTGACACATTGAGTGGAGTCGTAAAAATGGAGAGGAAAAAAAATCCCTCTGAATTGAATAATTTTTAGTACTGTACGTGAATGCCATACATGTATCTATATATGAAGGCACTAAAGAAAAATGGTTGCACAACACTGTGAATGTGCTGAATGCCTCCAAATTGTAAACTTTAAAAGGTTGACTTTATGTTATGTGAATTTTACCTCAATAAATAATCTGTATATATTATTTTACTTTTGTATGTTGAAGGAATAGAAAGTCGGTCATTACTTTCAGGTAAGTCTTAGGGTATGGAGAAATTATTTTCACTGAATTCAACTACTTTACAACGTGGTACATGTTCGACACCATTAAAAATGTTAATGTATTAAAAATAAAAGAATAAAAATCCCTCAAGCTCTCACATCCATAATTCAGCAATTGATGACATTTTCCTCTAACTTTGTCTTCTGTGCAATGATACAGTTTTACATAATTGGAATTGTGTTGCTTGTGGGTTTCTGTCTTCATTTATTCTTTTTGTATTCCATCCCCATCAATTTTCCAAGTCCACACTACTATATCATAATTATTTGAATCATGCTTATATTTAGCCTCTAATCTTTAACTATAAAAATTTATTTTGCTAGCATCATAGTTTGAGTAATATCCTTGAAACTATTTATACACCTTTGATTACTTTTTATTTTCAGAAGAAAAACTAACAGCTTAAAGAATAGGACTTTTTCTAGGGACCACTAAATTCGGAAAGTGAGAATTTCATTTCCATCCCGCTAGCAGTGCTTGTCTCTCCACAAAGCTACCAAAATGTGAACATTATCATATTTTAAAATTGTTAATTTGATACTGAGAGATTATTGTTTTTATTTTATCTACTTATTTTCAAATATAATTTACATTTTCGTAAACATGGGCTTTGAGTTTTAGTTTATATTTTTTATTTACATCCTTTACCACTGTTTCTACTGAATTTATGATAGTTTTAAATTATTTGCAAGTACATTTCATTTATGAGTAATTTTATAATTGTAATATTTGTTGCAAATATATCTTATTTGCTGGTTTGTTTTAAATTTTATGTGATGTTTTTAAATTTCCAAACTTTTAAAACTTTATAAAGTCAAATTTGTCCTTTGTGAATATATAATTTATTCCTAATATTAACAAATTCTTTGTTTAAACATGTATCCTCATTTATAATTTCTTTTATATTTTTTCTGTCTTGATTTTACTCGGTATATGGTATGAGGAATTTTTGTCTCAAATAATAACCTTCCCAATTTATTTATTACCTTTGACATGCCTTTGTGATGCACTATAGATATAAAATAAATATAATAACCCATATGTCTATATATCTCCCAATAGTTGTACTATAGCTACAGATATGCCTACACTTTTATCCATACCTGGATAAAAAAATCCACATGAGGTTTATTTTATTCCACTGAATATCTTCCTACATTATATAAATTTTCAGTATCACATAAATTCCTCTTATTTGTATATAGGTCTTCTTCTTGCACAGACTCATGTATGTTGTCTTGCTCAACTTCACCTTCACTGTCTTGAGGCAGAGACTCTGGTATGTTTCTCCTTCGAATCCTCTCTTTCGTCTGCTACAGTGTTAGCCCGTAATTGTATTTAATACACGCTAACACTGAAACAACAAACAATGGCTCAGTGTTTCTGTTCCTAACTTCTAAAGACATTGGCATTGGCAAGGATTTCACAGACACACACGTATGGGTGAGAATAAGCGGAATTCTGCAGAGTTTGGAAGTGCAGATGATTTGTCCAAAAGGTGAGCAATGTGCTACCACAAAATGCAAACGATTGCTTTTCCAAACAAGTGATTTCTATTAGAGCAATGGGATTCTGTTTCATGTCTCGTAAAAAGGTATGTTATTTTTCATTTATAAAAGGGTGACCATTTAATCTACCACGAAAACTAGGACAATTTTAAGAGAAGAGGCACTGTTAATAATTTCACTTGTACAACAGGCATAAATTGAGATAGTCCCAGGAAAACTCAGTGACAATAGATAACTTTACTACCATATCATAACGCTTGATGTTTGTCACTGTGCTGTCTTAACCTTATGGATAGTTAACCAATATAATGGTTCATTGAAGAACTTGCAGTCTCTGCAGCTATATATGACCAAAACCAATATTTCAGTGACAAGTTGCTCAATACAGCAACCTGGAATATTTATTTTTTTACAGACAAACACATTAAATAAATTAAAGTTGTACCAATGTATAAGCAGAAGGTACAAACTGAAAGCTTCAAAAATAGCACGTCATAGACTAATGGTTACCAGTGGGTAGGGGGGAGGGGGAAGGGAGAGGTAGATGGGGGAAAAACTAAATCATTTCTTCAATTAAATAAATAAAAAAATAATTAATTAAAAAATAGCACAATGTCTTAGGAATTATATATTTGAATATCTATGCACTTAACGAACTCAGGGTCATCTGCAGACAGGGAATCAACAGTTTATTTTCCTGTTTTTCATGCAGGTAAGTCATCCACAATAGAAGCAAAACTAATTGTATTTAAAAGTTATTCTGAATTTAGATGACCAAAAATTAGATTGTAAACAAAATATGAAAAACTAATCTGATTTTACAAATAAAAGTATAAATCAAAAAGACTTTAGCTATCTTCTCAGTAAGGATGGACTGATGCAAGTTTGGTCTCTAAAAGTGAGTAGCTTTTTCAATAGCGTTATGAAGTTCTTTGTTATTCTTAATCTGTTTATTTAAACTCTGGGAACAGACATTTGTGATTTAATTAAAGTCAGTTTTTTCAACATATTTATATGAGACATATCCTTTTCAACTGATTCAACAGAATATTGGAAACAAAAAAAATAAAAAATATTTGTTAAACGATAATAGAATGAAAATCTAACGAGAGATCGAATGTTTTCAAATGCTGAATCATGTGAGCTGAACGGATTTTCGCTCCTGGATTATGATTCCCTATTCACACCACATTCAAGGAAGCAACACAGACACTTCGAAACACTGAGTTTCAAAATGCAACTCTTAATGCTTCCCCTGAAATATACTTTAATGTGAAATGAGAGTTCTGAAATTAAAATTAAAACAAAAAATGTTTAAATCATTAACAGTTACACTTTTCTCCATTCTCTCTGTTCTCGAAAGGACACTCCAATTATTTGTAGCTCTGTGATAGATGAAAGAAATGGTAGGAAAATAAGGTGAAAACTTTATATATTCTCTAAAGGAAGTCATTATTCAAGCATGAGGAATATTAAATCTTGATAAAGAGATCAATTACAAGGGCTCCATACATTCACTTAGAATTGTGTGTCCCCAGTAATGAACTGCACATCACCATTAGGAAGACTAGACATAAATCATGGAGATTTGATAAAATGAAATCCAGGGAGCAGATTATTGTTATTTGCCTGAGGTGTGCAATATAATGATTTTGATTTGTTTCAAGACACACGAAGGACATAAATCATGAGTTTAAAAGAAGTTACTTTTCTGCTTATTTTTATTTTTACCTTTAAACTTCGAGGCTCTGCTAGAAGCAGTAGACAACACAGTCTCTTAAAAGTGGCATTATACTCTCTGACCAATGCATCTAAATGTCTATCAAAGTTTATTAGAATGAAAGTGCCCACTCTTCGCAAAGCAGTAATCTAATATTTTTATCTAATTAACTTGCTTTATTCAATTACAGGAGGATAAAACACTGTGTCCTTAAAAATATATTCATGCTGACAACGTTTCCGAAGGTTAATTTCCTCCACCGAGGTAACCGAGTTGCCTCCCCTTGACTCTGAGTATCCTATACATCTGCAATCCCCTGCAAAAATCTTCTTAAGGTTCATCATGCCTTGCATTCAGGAAGTAACGTCACATCTCCTGAGGGTGTCATGACTGACTGGAGCCTGGTAGAAAACTGCTTTTCTTCAAAAAATAAGAAACCTAATTTTTCACTTTTTTTTCTTTTCTTTTTTTTTTTTACTTCAAAGCAAAATTCAAGATATCTTTTTGTAGGAAAGTTTAGAATAGTTCTCAGAAGCAAGGGAACAATAGCTGGACAGTGAGGAAACAACTTAGAGAGTAAGACTTAGGGTGTGATGTTTTTACCTAGTCCCATAAATGAGGGGGTTAAAGAGGAACAAGGTCATGAGTGGATATTCACATAGAATGTTCACGATCCTTTTTGTTGGAGGTCCTGTGTACAGCTAAGAACTACTCCCTTTAAATACATTTATGATATGGTTATGCATTTATTTTTAAGCAAGTTGGATTCAGATTTAGCCACTGTTTAAATATTGGACAATGGGAACCATAGTTTATTCAGGATTTTTATTAGAAAAAAAAATGATTTCAAGAAAGAAAAGATGAAAATACTACATGTTCTAACAATGAATCACAAAAGTTTTATCTTCTTAAATTTTTACTGTGAGAATATATACTGATTTTTAAGGCCTATTATTATATTTTATTATTTTAGCAAATATTTATAGACTGTTCTTGGTTTGAACTGGTTGATTTTTTTCTTATGCCTTTTGTTAGCAGTGAATGCTGTTACATTATCTACCATCTCAGAGTTAAGGTTTAAAAAAAGAATCATGTTATTTGCTCATAGATTCTATGAATTAGGATTAAGCGGCCTCTAGTGAGGATTGCTCTTTTCTGCTCCTCAGTATCTGTGGCCTCAACTGGGAAGACCTCCAAAACAGCTTCTTTATTCATAAGTCTGGGCTGGGCTGATGGATCAGGTCAGCTAGTTGTATTGACGTGAGTAACCATCTGTGACCTCTCCACATGGCTTTGGTTTCTCAGAACACGCCAAAAGGGGTCTGAGTGGGAATGTAGAAATGGAGGGCTGGGAAAGAGCAAATCTCCCAGGAGAGCCACAAGGAAGGTGGGGGCCTTTTTATGACCCACCATTGAAAGGCACATAGCTTCCTTTCCCCTGTTCTCTATAGGCTGACGCTGTTACAAGTCTTCCTGGAATTAAAAGTATGTGATGCAGATCATACCACTGAAAGAGATGAGTGTTAATGACTTTGAAGCCATTTTCTTTTAAACATTACCCAGTAATATTGTGAGATGATTTAAGTACAATACTTGTCTTCTAGTATTTCCATACATATATTTTAATGGAGTCCTTTAACATTTAAACTTTAAGCAGTATTTTTATGGCATACTCATTTCTCTAAAAGAAAAGTTCTTGAAAAAATTAATATAAATGAATGAATGAATAGAAGAGATGATGGCATTTGCCATTTATACAATTAATGAAAAGAAGCAATGAGTCACCTGCAAGTAAAGTTTATTATACAATTATAACGTTAGGGTAGAAATTGTTATACATAATAGAAATTAATCGGTAGTTACTTATGGGAAGAATAATAATATTTCTGAAATTAGAGTGGCAGTGGCAAGATGAGAATTAGTCAAATAAATCATCCACTAATTAAATAAACTGATTTTCCCCAAACACACCCAATTTTGACCCCAACTAATAAAATGTGTAGGGAGTAGAAATAAAAATTAGCATTCTAACAATAGGCATAAGACAAATTGAATAAGTTAAGACCAATATTTGCAAAATAATAAAATACATTAAGTAGGTCTTTATATTGTCATTCATAGATCCTCCAAATTATAGCCATATTTTCCCCACTGTTCCCATTTCCAGATCTTTTTGGAGGTTTTACTACTTCTTAAGAGATATTACCTATATCTTCAAATGTATTTTTAAAATGTAATTTATAGTCATCCAGGAATAATAGTTGCAAGCCTCTTAATAATGTCAAAGATAGGATTTTGGTCCACTGCCAAAGCATGTGTGCTATGTTTCAAGTCATGGATTAATGATGCAATAAACTTTATTCTTATTTGATTATTTAGGTCACTTACTCTCACAAACATGCCTTTACTGTTGAAATAAGCTGAAAACATTGGATACAAAAAAGACTAATCTAAGCAAAATGGTAAGAAACACTCACTAATTATAAATACAATTGAAAGTTGTTCTATATCATATTAAGAAATATCAGGCAAGAATGCATTACACGAGGAGACTCAATCTGTCTAATATAGATGGAATAATTTACTGTATTTGTATAATGATGTAAATTTTATTCATCAGAATTCCCCTTAGGAAAAACACTATTGTTAGAAAGAGTTCGATAAACAGCTAGAATGAACAGGAAGGTGAGGAATTAATCACTGAGGGCCTACTAAAGAAAAAAAACCAAAAAACGTTACATAAAACAAAAGAGGAATTTGTCAGAAGTGAATATCAGTCCTTTGGGCTGTGCGAGGAACCAGCCCAAATGACTGACACCGAATAACAGCAACCAACAGCTCCTCAATCAGAAATCCTGGCATTAGTGGGATTTCGTGGACGTACATGCGCAAATCCATGTAGACAGCAATTTCGCATTAGGGAAAATTACGGTTGAGGAAGGATTTCACTCTTAAATATCTTCTCACCGCTCTAAATTGAAATCTTCTTAGTATGTCCCCTTTAAACAGCACAGCATGCTCAGGCCCCTTCTCTTAGATTCTGTTAACCTGACATGGATTAAGGTGATAAATTAATCCAAGTTAATTTGATCTGTATTACATAATAACACCCGGCCAGAGGCCATGGTTTTCCTTAGCACGTGGGGTGAAACTCAAATGTTTTTCAGGTTTGACCAGCAGAAGAAATTCTGCAATAACCATTTTTGGGAGAAATACTTTGTGTCTTTGTTGACTTTCAAATCTCATTACCTAATTGTTTTCTGTTTTGTTTTGTTTTTTTCTACAAGGGCCATCCACCCAGCTACGCTTTGGAAGCTAGACATAGCTCTACATGACTGACACCAAATTGAATATAATATATGGCTACCTGAAAATGTCCCAACTTAATACCAATTTTTTAACAGGCATAAATATTGCTTAAATAAAATTGATCTCCTAAACATTATTGTAAAAATTCTTGTTTAAGAAAAAGAATAACTTTAATTTTGTTAGATGGATTATCACTTGTTTGGGAAAAAATTACGTATTTTCTATCTGGTGAATTGTAGTCTCTGCCTCTATAGATTGCATCGAGATGTCAATATTATTATATTTTTGATTTGCTCAATATATAGAAATAAATCTAATTAAGATGAACCGATTTTCTTGGTTAAAAAATGACATCCAATTATAAATTATGCAAACATCTACATAAAGCATGGTTAAATGAAAAAAATCATATGCCAGGAAAAGGTAAATGTTTTTGATAGATTCATTATGTCTTTCAGAAATCCTAAGCAAGCAGTTAAAAAAAATTTGACCTATACTGGCCAATCTGGATTTAAATTGTAGTTGTATTTTATAATATGAAGGCAGGGGAATTTTGAGTTGGCAGAAACATTCAACTATGTACTGTAATAATCTTCAGTGATGAAATTCATTTATATGCAACCTTAAAGAACACTGAATGCAAATCTCATATTTAATTTTCTAAAAGCGCTCAAGGATAATTGTACTGAAAAAAGTACTTATTCTGAAGCATGACTCATTACTTGATTTTATTTTCTTCATTGTCTTGGATACAAATTATACATTGATTTCATGTTCCTTCTCCTGTATATTTCACATGATTTCTTGTACATAATGATTTAAGAAAAGCTCTAACGTACTTGTAAATGATGTGTTAAAAATATCAATGATACTGAAGCTGTACCTCTTGGAACCAAATTGCAATGTGCAAAATGACCTTTTAAAATATGAAATTTTCTTTGCACCTTATGTATCTAGTTAGATTTCTATTGTGTATATAATTCTGAAATCGTGTATTATTTTTTAAGCATAACTGTAGTGGAGTATCATAGTTACTATTTCTATTTCTTAGGGTCATTTGAGGATTTCTTCGGACTTCTGATATACTAGAAATGCAATTTATCTTCCACAAAATTATTTATTAAAAAATAGTATTATTTCATATCTTACATCAACATAAAATTCCATGGTAACTAAGACCTGCATTATTTGATAGATCAGCAAAGGTGATCTTTGCAAAAGGTATGGCATAGTTATTGGTCATATGTCATTCATCTGTGTAGTCAAGTAGTTCCAAAGCATCTTAACTATCATATTTAGAGCAGAGAATATTTATAGGCTACTTGAGTCTATGATTGAAAACAGTTATTAAAAATAAAAGAGACATGATTCAATTTGATTCATTATTTCTCCTACCTACAGAGTAGAGATGTATCTTATTATCTAGTATTAGAATAACAACCATTTTAGCTGCCAATCATGATGCATCGGGACTATGCAGATCATGTCTACGACACCTGGGCTCACTAAAAATGAGAACAGTGGTCCAGAGGGAAATGGTGGGACGGATGAGCTGTGTAAGCGACCCGTTCTGCTGACTATGAGAAGAAAGCCTATCATCAGATGCTAGTCCCCAATGTACTTCATGTTCCGAAGTTGTGAACTCTTGAAACATTTCCTTTCCTGGAAATAAAGATAATACAAAAGGTGTTTGATTGCTTGACCCCTCTCTTGTCTAATTATTTCTGAAAATGTGGTTAAATAGTATACATTAGAATTACCCGGGATTTTTTCTAAAATGATGCTTCCCGAAGCTTACTCCAAATATACTGAATTATAGCTCTGAAGAAAGGAGCCAGGAATCTGAATTTTAAATAAACACCTCTGGTGATACCTATGCATAATGAAGATTAAAAACAACTGTTCCAATAATTTGGTCCAGATATTTCCTGCCTATCAAAATATAGAGACTAGTCACATAGAAAAAAAGCTAAGAGTCCATCACCATCAAACCAGTATTATAAGAAATGTTAAAGGGACTTCTTTAAGAAGAAAAAAAAAGATAAAAATATAAATAATAAAATGGCAATAACTATATATTTATCAACATTACTTTAAATGTAAATGAGTTAAATGTTCCAATCAAATGACATAAGGTTTCTGAATGGATAAGAAAATAAGACCCTTACATATGCTGCCTACAAGGGACTCACTTC
>NW_011888841.1:3042768-3061900 GCF_000151845.1 Pteropus vampyrus
GTTCATTTTTATTTATCATTAGGCAAAGTCCTTTGACAATCTCTGGCCAAGGTAGCAAGTTCTGCTGTATATCATTCCTGTGACCAGCTCTACATCTTACAGCGAAATCCTGTTCAGTGGGTCCTTGACTTATTCCCCAGTGACCAAGTCCCTGTCTTATTCTCTTTTTTCCCAGGGACTAGAGGCAGCTCCCAATCCTATGAATATAGTTCAATGTGACTCATTTTTTCTACATAATGCTTGTTTGCAATATTCTTTATTAGCGAAATCTGAATCCTTCACTATTTCAAGATTCTTCATCATTGTATTTCACAGCTCTGAGAGAATGCACAGTTTTAACCCTTGCTGAATTTCTGTTTCACTGACCATCTACTGCCTGGTGTGCAGCCTGTTATCACCTATGCCTGTATTCTGGGGATACTACGATGCATGTTTCTAATTGGTCTTCTATCAACTGCAGCTGGTGATTTTACCCTGTGAGAAACGGATTTTGTTTAAGATTCACACCCCCTTCTCAATCATACAAATCCTCCAGCACACAGACACAATTCTTGGAACCCAAATGGACTCTGCTTGGACAAGCATCATTATTTTATAGGCTGGGCGACCCTTCCTTTAATACCTCTGTTGGGCTCATTGCTTCTGCACATCAAAATGCACCTGGTATACAAAGCTGTGTCCTCATCACCTCCTTCCTAGATTAGTGCGACCTCTGTACACTATTTCCACCTGTGCTGTTGTAGTTTACATGCCTTTGCACAGGTTGATTCCCATGCCTGAATGTTCCCTTTGCAGAACACTCGTCCTTGTGGGATAGTATTTTTTAAACAAAAAGTAAAAAAAAAAAAAACTCTTGAGAAATAGCGAAATCATTTATGACTATATAACACAGCTGAGACCCAAACAATGTGTCAACATGATTTCCTTAATTTGAATTTTATTCTGATGTTAGTTATTTGTGTACCTTTGTTTTACTAAACTGTGAGCCGCTGAGGACACAGATATTTTTTCCACTCATGTTCACATTTGCAGGGCCTTACTCAATGACTGCATTCCTGAACGAATGCATTTTAGTACTCTATAATATTCAGTAAAACTCTTATCATCCATTAATTTTGAGAAAAAATACATAATAGCAATCAGATTTGTTAACATCCTCTCTGAATCATTTTCTGTCATCTCCAAATCCTAGATTGTATCAATCATCTCATAATTATGCTTTGTAAAATTACTATTCTGTACAACCATATTGAAAACAATTTGGTTCCAATAGCCAGCATGATCATTCCATCTTGCTGTTTCTCTAGTCTTTACTGTTATATGATTATTTGAATATCACACTACTTTTTGTGAACTTCACTCCAAATATTCCACCTCCTACCCCTCGCTGGTTATTTAAATTTCTTAGATTTAGTTGCAACTAAAGGCTTTTCATAGTCTCCCCGTCTCTCTCTCTTTACCATTGGTGTTCTCTGATTTGTTGCTTCTTGGGTTCTATGATCGGTAACTTGCCCTGAGATATTCTTCTTTAACAATTAAGCTCTAAATATGTGAGTTAAAACACATCTTTTTAAAATAGAACTGGGTGATAAATTTCTCACCTCTTCCTAAAATAGTATTCAGAACCTGCTAACATGATGTTATTTCCAATTTGATTAATTACATCATCCTTAAAAAGAAAAAGTAAAACATGAATTCCCTAAATTGGATCTGTTTATCGTTGTAATGAATTTCTAAAAAACAAAAGGGAAAAATGTGTCACAGATAAGCAAATGAAAGACTGTGATCAAGTGTAAAAGTTAGTTTCCAGCAATCCTGGAAAATACCATCAAGGACGGAGAGACAGAAACTCAAAGCGCCCTGAAACTTGAATGTTGTCTGTCCTCAATGTTCAAATGGTTGAGACCTCCCACCAATGGATAATTGCTTGGTGGCTCATGTGCCATTTGTAGCCACCGAGCTTCTGCACCCCCAGCCTCTTGTGTTGACTCCTGCTCTCCTGACGGTCATCAGGGCTAGTGCCGCCCTCCTCCCTCCAGAGCGTCATCCGTCACCGGGTCCTGCCTGAACATCCTGTGTAGAGTACAGCTTTCCAGTGTCCTAACAGGGTGCCAGTCCTTTCTCAGCTCTCTACAGCAACTACTTCCAGTACTTCAGCCCCTTGCCTTAAAGAAATAGCCAGTGGCTTATTCCCCCGTTAAGGATGAAGGGAGGTTTAACCAGGTGGTCTGCAAAAGGAATTGGCCTCTCTACCCGGTATCCAGTTTATCTGGGAAGTGCTCATTTTTTTCCTTTATATCCACTCAGTGTGAGTTTTTATTGAGGTAATAACTTGACAGGTTCAGCAGCAATCTTTAAGATCCAAGTTGCTTGCAGAAACTCAGTTCCTGGCATTTCTGCCCTTGTACCAGGGGATAGTTTTTTGTGGTCACCCCTTGAAGATTTATATAAATAGACAGCTATCACCCAGTCTCATAACCAGAAGGATACAGCAGGAACATATCTATAAATTATTGCCCATTCTATGACTCTATTAATGAAATTTGAGCTGTTAGCTGTCACATAAAAACTGAAATTAGAAAAACACAGAAGATTTGACAACATGTCACCTTGAACTGAAAGCTGAAATTCGCTTTGGGATGATTTAGGATCTCAGCATTCCTAACTTATTGCAAGAGAATTTTAAATGTTTTCCTTCAGTTACTCATGCAAGGAAAGATTACATGGAAAGTGAGGATTATATGCTAGATATTATGCTGAGTCCTGGGAATACATTCGCATGTGTAAATTCCTCTACAGTTAGCAGAACTAGAAATATGAATGTGACTCTGTTAAATGAATACAAATTCTTGATAAATTCAGAATAATTAATGAATGACTATAGCACTATCACACTGGGAAATTATGTACACATGTAACATTGATGTTTATAGCAACTTTCATAATAGAATCGTGCAGTCAGTAGGTGGCACTATTTGTTTTATTAATAATCACTGACCACTCCCTTTACTCTTAGAAAAAAGTGTCGACGATAGTTTATTTTTAACTATTTTCACAAAATTTCAAAATTGCTTATATCTAGCTTATTAATGAATCATCTGGACTGCCTACGAAGAAGACTGATGTGGGATAAAGAGAGGAGAGTTTGTAGGATAGGAGAAATTACGTCATGTGTCACGCTGGTGTGTATCAGATTGTCTTCTCTGTGTATTATCTACTGAAAGGACCACTGCTAGGCATACCGCCTCCTTCCTGGACACCTTCTCTTATCAGCCAGATAGTGTGTACACAGAGAATGCAAACTAATTTTAATGTGCACTGAAGCAAAATATTACCAGGAAGGTGAAGCTACTAAAATATATAGCATATAAATTGTTTGCAAGCATTCATGACATTATGATTATCGGGCATTCTGGATGTTCCACACTACTGCTTTTCTCCATTAGTATAGATAACTGAGAGATGAGCATTATGTTGGTAGGAAAAAAAAAAAAAAAACCCCTATTTTTACTTCCATTTCTTCCAAGCAATAGCTATGCTTGCATCAAGGTATTCAGAAGGAAAAACAACTTTTTTTTAATGCATTCTTCTACCACACACTATCAAGTTGTGTGTGACCATGATTATGCCCTAAACTGTATAAGAGTGCCCCCAAAGCACCCAGAACCCCCTATAATTTCTTGCTTAATATATGTTTTCCCCATGAGATCATAGTATCCACAAAATCAAGGATTTACCTGCTTTGTATTTGAGGTCTCCCAGGAGATGTCACAGTGCCTGGCACATAACAGTGAACAATAGATACTTGTTAAAAGAATAAACACATGTCTATTGGACTGAATTATTTTGTCATTTTGTAACATAAAAAGAAATGAATGGGGTAGCCTCTGATTATGCGGGCAAACATATTGCTAAGGTTTTATGCCACAATCAGGGAAAAATGATGGGCAGGGCATAACTTCTTATTTTTAGTAGTCTTTAAATGACTAATTTGTTTCATGATTAAGTCATAAGTTCAACAGAATAGACTCTTACCCTACCTAAATTAGAATTATTTTCGTATTATATATATTTACATATTTAAATCCCCTAAAATTTATTTGCTTTAGCATATAAACTGATGATGAAAATTGTTTTAGTTCCAAGTTCCTTGCAAGTTGTCTCATTGCCATTAGACAAACCAAATTTATTCTGAGATCATTTTATAGATTTTAGTTCTTAAAGTCTTAGATATTTCAAAATCTGTGCTTATACCTCCAATAGTCAGTGATGGTCTCCATTTTTAAGTGTGTGTGTATGTGTGTCAGTTACACTTGTATTATTATTTCTTTTTGCTATTATGCCCAGTTATCTTTTTATGTCAGGTTTTATATTCGCAACATTCTTTTTAGAGATTATGTGCTTTCTGGAATGATGTTATTTTCCTCCAGAGATGGTTTATATTTATTTCCATCAGAGAACTACCAATTGAGGACAATGTCAACCACATTTAAGGATGTGAGATGATTTGGATTTGAATTTGAACTATAGTCACTGGGTGGCTTATTAACTTCTTTATTAGCTTCATTGCATTATATAATTGGTTTACAAAAACACTGCACATATATAACATATACAATTGATGAGTTTAGACATATGTATATACATATGAAACCACCACCACAATCAAGATAATAAACATGTCCATCACCCTCAAAAGTTTCCTTGTGTCCCTTTTTTTGGGGCGGGGGAGGAAGAACACATAACACAAGATTTACCCTCTTAACAGATTTTTAAGTGCACTCTACAGTATTGCTATAGTAGCATGGTTTACAGCAGACCTCTGCGTTCTGTTGAGAGAGGCTGGCGAGTTTACGTACGTAACCAACATATTAATAAATTTTGGATTCAGAAATATGACTGATGATTTCAGATTCCTACACTTATGCTGTATCAATACAACACGCTTCCACGGTGCTTTGTACTTCATCAGGAACCTCATGCTACTAACAAAAGTTGATATTCAGTATATTGTAAGAAATCAAAAACTAATGCAACATTTACTTGAAAGTTGTTCATCAAAAACCATTTCTATCTAAAAATTAGGAGTAGATACCAGTTACTGGGAAAGTTAACTCTTCAAAAGAAGACACTATTTCCAGGATGGATTTTCATATTTACTGTTATTGTACCTTTTGAGCATGTACTGAATTACTTAGATTTATGACTGACACAGCGTAAACAGGGCATTTCAGTAAATCTTTCTGTGGCGGATTGTTTGGATGGCCCTGGTTCTTCATTGCTCTCCTTCCTATAGGGATACATTTGCCTTTATTTTGAAGTGGCTCCGCTATGGTCATGCAGATTTGTGCTGCCCCTTCATCCAGAGCTCAGCCATATTACTGGATTTGGTCAGGGGTTGTTGCCAAATATGAAACAGGCAGAGGCTTACGATGCCCTTCTGTGTTAGGATTCTCCTTTATCTCTCTGTCTTTGCCACGAGAATATGCCAGGGTCAGCCAGATGGACAAATGGAGTTAAATAAACCACGTCACCCCAAAGTGAAACTCTTAAATGAGCTGACAACCTGCTAACCCTAGGTATGTGAGTGAAGCCCACAAAGATGAGCATACTCTTTTAGCTTAATTCCAGCTTTGTTCAGTGTCACCAAGGTTTAGTGGCTGCTAGTAATACATCATTATTCTGGCAAACTATCTGATACACTATCTTGTGAAAACATTATTGACTGATCATAAAGAAAATGATGAATTATTTTGATGAAAAACAAACACTGTGTTATAATCAGCATATAAATTTTTCATTTTTAGATCTTTGTTTTGTTTCACTTTATATGATGTAAAGGCAAATATGGCATTCATCTCTTATGAGCTAGAACAGTCATGCCGATGATTTACGGCTTGTGCTCATTCTGATTTTTCAGTGCATATAATTCTAATTGGTTAGTATTCATATTTAACTAACTAAATATTTAAAATTTCATCCTGAATAACATTATACTATTATCAGAACTTTAATGAACTAGCATCTAATTCCCAATGATTTATAGATTAAGTGCCTATGCATTTAAAATTAATTAGAAGACAAAGATACATATTCATTTATTTCTTTCAGTTATTCCAGTAAAAAACCCATTGTTATACTTCAGAGAGCACGTTCCTTTCTCTTATTTATAGAAAAGTTTATCACAGCATAAAAATATGCATCGTTTATACGGTTTTAGAATAAATGATGGTAACTTTCATACACCATTTAGAAATGGTTCCAGCACTTGCATTCTGAGTTTATTCATGAAACACACACAGTTCCTGCTCTATATTTTCTCCTTCTTTCTTCTCCATAGGGGAAAAGGACTATAAATTTACCATCTGCTCCAAGACTTTCTATAGCCATAAAGACTGCAGTTAAAACTATGTTAATAGCTCAGTTCAGGCAAGAATGATTCCTTAATTTTCATTTCTTATAGGGTAAGTTAATTAAATCCATTAAAGCCATTTCATCACTCCATAAGGCTATTCAGGTTCTTGTTTGCTTCCATTTAAAAATTCCAGACTAAATTCTACATATCTGTTATCTTCATAATTTTATTCCTACGAAGCCTTTTTTTTTTTTTTGGTAGCATCCTGGCTCACATATTTAACAGTTAAAATAAGTTTTAGTTTATTTTATATAAGTATGTTGTTAGTAAGATTAAAATTGTATTGATAGTGAATAAAAACATATTAATTGAGGACAATAAATAATCTAAGAGTCTGTTCATGACCTGTACCATGCTGAAAGCACATACATTAGGGAGTATAACACTCAGGACCCCAAAGATGAAAAATGTGATTGTGGAACTGCTTAATCTTTATCGGGAAGAAACCAATAAAATGCACAAAAATACAATATAACAAGCACTTCATAGGGCATAGTCATAAATTCCTACAGGGAAATAATTGTCAGGGCTTCGCCTTCAGTTCCTAGCTTGTGTTGGGTTCCTTGCAATGTTCCTGGGTTTGGTTTTGGATAAAGTGCTTTGGGAAAACAGAAGAGGGACAGACGTGTTTGAGAAAGCAGGAGGTGGTTTACTGCAGGAGTCCTTGTGATTAACAAAATTTGTCAGGTTCAGAAATAAAGGGATATAGATATGTCAAAAGAAAGAGTAGGTTATCCATGCAGTGATTCCTTAAACCCATGAGTGACTCGAAAGTTAATGAATAATTCGGTGAAATATTCTAACATTTCAAACCAAAAGCTCATTCATTTACTCAGTTGACAAGTATTTATTGATTGCCAACTAGGTGTCTGGGGATGCAGTGGTGTTCAAGATATACTGAGCTTACAATGCAGTAAGAAAGAATAAAAACCAGGACCGCGTGTGATATAGGCTAGAATGTGGTGGAGATAAGGTGGGATCAGAATGCTTAAAAGGGGTATTTAGAAAGATTTCTCAGTAAAACAGGAATTTTAATTAAGGCCTATTAAAATTGTGTGTTTTGTTTCGTGAGAATTTAGATTCATAAGTAAAGATGCTGCATACATCTTCTTCCTAAACAAGTTATATTACTTTCCTTTGAAATTCTTGCACTTAGCTAGATAAAAGACATGACTTAATTAAAATATAGAGACTATTATATGGTTTTAACTTTATGACAATTCCAAACTGGAATGCTTTGAAAACTTTAACAGTGATTGATATATTTTATTTCAAAAACAGAGAAATATAATTACCGAAAAGTCTTTTTTCCTTTGGAGTCTATGACTGCCTACTAATTAAGTAACCTTTTTTTTTTGAAATGTGTTTGAGATGTTTTCTGCCTAATTATCCACCCAAAATATTCCATCAAAACTCCAAAAATTTTTTCAATTTTTTAAAGCACCATGTCCCATTTTCCACACAGATATAGAGGCATTCATTCATGTTTTTATACTTAAGATCATGTTGACTTTTAGTTTTTTTAAAGCTGCTGGTGCATACACAGCATAGTGCTGTGTGTACTTCATTTGATGACACTTACACCTTCCTCTTAGAAAAGCATCTACTGTCTGTATTGTGACTCATTTCTTTTCATAAACAGTTGTACATTCAAAATTACAAAACCAGAATTGTGAAAAGCATTTATGAGAGTATTTTATTATTAATATTAATATTATATTATATTTACACTTAAACTATAGTATTAAGTATAAGTTTTAAGTACATTATCTAGGTACATGTTATAAAATTTAAAATGGTCAACCCAATGAAGTCTGACTTTAAATTAGCATTGCTTTAGAAACTGTATATTATTTCTTATTTCTTAGACTGATGAAAAGCATAATTCTGAGCAAAGCATATTTGAGAGATAGAAACCACTGAGCTGTCTATCATCCTCAGCCCCATCAAAATAAAATTCTATTTGTTCCACAAATATTTTTACCATCTATATTTGACCACCAGGAGCTCTCTGTGACAATGAAGGTACAGGTGTGAATGAAACTTGCAAGCTAGCAAAGTCAGAATCCCAAAAGTCATTTGGGGATTTTGTCTTTTCTTCACTAGTCGATGTGCTCAGTCATACATTCATTAATGCATTGCATTTAGAGACGTTATTTGCCCTATTTGACACCCACGATACTAGGTACCAGGGATTCAACAGTGAAGAAAATAAGCTTAGATTTGTTCTCTTAAAACTTATCGTGCAAGAGAGAAAATTTACATGAATGATCACAAAATTACAGGCAAATTACACATTCAAGATCATCTATTTGAAATCAACTTTTTCTTTACAATCAAGTATAATATCAGAAAAATTAAATTGATGATGTAGAAAATATATAAATGACTTTGTTTGTCTCACATTTTTAAATTAACACAAATCTGTTGTCAGGACAGAAAAAGGGGTCGGTCTGCCTGCATGTGTCAAAACCAATGGGAGTCACAAGTCCTGGGGACACAGGCAAGCTGTCGCTCAAAGGCCTGGCTCCCAGGGTGTCTCTGGAGTACAGATTATATAGGGAAAAATCAGTAGCCATGGAAACAAAGGGAGCTGGGGTCGTGGCTGCTACTGATTGGAGGATTGGAGGGGGGTGAGGTAACTGATGTGTCTGGTTATGGAATCACCCATGGCTCCATCCCCTCCATTCCTGTGGCCAGCGGGGCTGTGATCTGTCTCCATGGGCCTGGGGCTGAAACACATCTAAAGTCAGGAAGTCTTCCATAGTCTAAAGTCCAAGGAAAACCTCCTGATTATAGATCCCAGCCTCAGGTAATCTTATGTCCTGAGGCTTAATGATTAAAGGAGTGGGCCCACAGAGGATTAAAAGTGCCAAAAAAAGCAAGTGAGTCATGAAGCCATGGTCTGGGAAAAACCAATTTGAATCAGGGGAAAAAACTACATTAAAGAAATGAAGTTTGTCTGTGGTTACAGATCTACCTGAGAGACTAGATAATTGATGGGCTAAAATTTATACCTCTAGCACTTACTATTTTTTTCATTTAGAATTTAATACTTATTTCCTTATTTATAAGTTTAGTTCTCTTTGTGACTTGTGACCATTTAAACACTATGAGTTATCATCTGTTCCCAAATCCTTATCATTCTGTAATTCATTTAAAACCAGAATGGTGAAAGCTCACATTAAAAAATTTTTTAAAGTGTACCATTTTATTCTTCTGAATTTGAACACTAAGTTCAGAATACTTTGACATACTTTTTAAACAACTTTTGATTAATTAGAATAAAACCACTCTGCACCTCAGTGATATAGATATAGATCCGTATAGATAAATAAATCTATCTATATAAATATATAGATACTATTCTGGAAGACCTCAGTTACTGATGATCTGAGTAACTGAGTAACTATGATTTGCTTCTAGTAAAACGATAATCCAGGAAAGCCTGAAAACTTTAATTTCTTTATTTTGGTATGAGGAAATTATTTCTCTACTGATGGGTTAGTGATTTTGTGGGGTTGTGTGTGTGTGTGTGTGTGTGTGTGTGTGAGAGAGAGATACTCATGGACAATGTATAGTTTTATGCTGTTGTGTGTTATTCTAAAACACAATACTGATACGATTGTCATCAATTCAAATGTGTTAGTTTTGTACCTGAAATAGTACTGAGCTGTTCATCACCAGTTTCTCATTCTGGTTCTCTCTACAAAAATCTAGAGGTCAAAGGAATGTACTACGCACTCTAGATCATCTCAGCCCTTGAAAAAGTATAAAAATTAAAACGTTCTGAGTAAAATTGAACAAACTTAATTCAATTTAATTACCAATATAAAATGTTTAATGTTTTCCAATAGAAAAATCTATAATAGTTAGAATGATTGTAATTAAAATTAAAATCCCAGTGTTACTCAGTTTCAGTCTTTGTGGTTCATGAGAACAAAAGCCACCATTTCTTTAATACTAACATTTGAAATGCTTTGTGTCTGCTTCAGTGTTTTGTGTATGTAAATTTATCTTCTCTAGTAGATCATAAATAACCGTGGGCAAGGGATTTATCTATTTCTCTTACTTTTCTCAAAGCAACAGCACATACAGCTTACCTCAAGAGCTTTACACTTGCATTGGTTGGTTGATTTATTTTAGGGACAATTTAGAATTCTGTTAAGCTGAATAATTAATCTAGCTACTGGCTATTTCAATAATGTGCACTGATTAAAATTTAGGCAGGGAATCAAAATGTAAACTGATAAACACCTAGAATTCTCATGTGCTCTTATGTTGTTAATTCATTGCATGCTTTGCTACATCTTCTGTGTCCCAGCAACCTAAGAAATAACATCAATATAATGAGAAACATTTAAGCTTTGAAGAATAAATAGAAACAATAGATGTTTTATAACTTTCTTTTACAAATTGTTTGGTTGCTTAAGATAGGTTTTTTTTTTTTTTTTTTTTTGCCCAAGGGGACAGGTTATCAGCGTAATTCAATCTATTGGTCTGGTAGAGGAAATAAGAACATTCCATTAGCACTAATAAATAATGAGTAATGAGATTAAGTACTGCTCTGGTAGTTGATAATAGAATATGTGGAACCAGAAAGAGAAACTGAAAAACTGATTGGTGGTCAAAATCTGCTTCTAGATAGTTGGTAAAGTTGTAAAACAAACAAATAATAAAAACAAAAATTAATATAAAAAAATTCCTTCCTAGGTCTTTTGAGTGAGATTTGGTTTCTGAGGCCCTAAAAATTTATAGATCTCTAATGTTATTTGAGTTTAAGAACATAAACTATAGTAATGATATCACTGTTTCTTGAAATAATCATTCCTTAGCATTATGTGTTTTTTTCTACACGAGTAAGCATTTTCTTTGTTCCTTGGTTGCAACCTAATGTATAAAAAATAAGAATAATGTTACAAACATAAAACTGTAACCACTGTATAGGCTGTATTACATTTCATATTTTTTCCTTAAAGTGTACTAACCAAAAATGTGTCTGATTCACTCCAAGTGACTGGTCTTACTTTATTTTTCTTGAGCTTTTTACAAAATTGGAAGAGTTTAAAATTGTAATTTATCTTGTCACCAAAGTTTCATTTGATCAGATTTTTAAAAACACTTCTGTGGAGGTGTGACTGATATACAAAAAACTGCACATTTTAATCAATACAGTCTGATGAAGCCATGACAATAATCAAGGTTACAAACATAGGTATCACTTCTGAAAGTTCCCTTGTGTGCCTTTTTTGAGTGTTTGTGATAAACGTGCTTAACATGAGATGTGTACAACACGCCATGTGTCAGCTGTGGGTGCATGCTGGACAGCAGGGCTCTAGAACTCACCTTGCTTAACTCCAATTTCATGACTTCTGATTAGTAACTCTTGTCTCTCATCTCATCCCCTACCCCGAAGTCCCTGGCAACTACCATTCCACTCCTTACTTCATGAATTTAACTATTTTAGATAAGTCATATAAATAGAACCGTGCAGTTTATCTTTCTGTAATTGGCTCATTTCGCTGAGGTTTTATTTGAGAACTCCTTCCTCATCTTAAGTCACTAAGACAGTCTATTCAAGGGGTTTACAATGTGTGTCTCGAAGATATGCCACTTTGGCATGAGGATTATTTTGAGCTAAAGGTAATCAAGACTCTGGGGACTCAAGAGAAACTTCTATTTCTCCCTTACAGGATTTAAGTTGGGGGCCTTGTCCATAAGAGCTATTACCAGAAATAAATTTTTATGATCTATCTGTGTGGCAGGGCAAACAGCTAACTACTGAAAATCTGCTCTTCTTATTGTCCTGTGAATGACCCTTCCTCCTCAGGAGCCCCAGGCCCGTATCTCAGTTTTTGGCTGCAGGTGGCTGATACACCTCATTTTCACTCTACTAGAACCTCTCCTATAAGAGGGGTTCCCGTACATATGAAATTTGTTTTTCTCCGGTTAATCTGTTGTCAATTTGATTATCAGATGAGAACTTTCGTAGGGTAGAAGAAAAATTCTCCCTCCCAATACCATATTTGTGGACATGCACAGACTGTCCTAGACCAAGGGTCAGTTTGAGCAAACACCCTTGCAAGCAAGAAGTTTTTAATACACATTTTAACATTGTGAAAGGACAATTGTAAAAATCACCTTTTTAACCATTTTTTCCCGAGAATAAAAAATTTCACAAGTTTTGACTGTATGTAAAAGGTAAATAAATTTTTTTTAAAGGACCACTTATATTTTCTATTGAAATATACCAAAAATATTTACATTAAAAATAAATATTTTCCCAACGCTCCAAGAAGTTTCACTGAGTATAAATGCTCAAAGCTTGAAATGTAAAATCTTACAGAATTTTAATCTGTTAACATTTATATGGGGACCCAATGTTATCTGGTGCTACATTTCTTCTGAATAAGAGATTCTGGAATCAATTATTGCACAAACACTTATAAAAGACTTAGGAGAAATTTTATGGCCAGTTTATGGTTTTTCATACTTGTTAAATGTGAGTATTAAGTCTAAACATTGAAGCTACCAAAGACCGTGTGATGAAACCAAAAGGTTATCACATGTACAAGGAAAGATACCTTTTTACACATGGTTTAGAGCATTCGGTTTTCTCTATACCTGGAGGACTAAACTTTTTCAAAAATGCAACCCTGGGCTCTTCTAATATATTCCTGAGCGACATTTGAATATAATAGTCATTCTTCGGAATTGCAATTTTACTGTTTCGATTTTTCTAAAAATGTACTCCTTTAAGGTAGATGTCCATCTAGCAAAATATTAATAAGAAAGAATTTCACATGTCACTCTCTTCATCGACTTGCAAATGCAATCACTCATGTTCTCTTTAGAGCATAGAGGAATACAATGCATGGCATTACGGACTGCAATTCTCATCAGGCAGTTGTGTGAAGAGCTAGCTCTGATTCTAAATCATCTCTAGAAGACTATGTGTGGGAGGAAAATGATTTTCCCTCTACTCTCCTCAGTTCTTGGCTGAGACACCCAGTAATAAAAAGACTGGGTAACAGAAGAGAAAAACAGAAGTTTAATATGTATACCTCCTGCATACACAGGAGAGACCCAGGAGAACCAAGTAACTCTCCAAAATGGCTGAAGCCACCACCTTAAATACCATCTTTAGGGACAAAAGCAGACCTTGGGGGTGGGGAGTTAGTTATGGGAGGCTGAGAAAAACAAACAAGGGTAAGGCTGCTATGCAGATGTCTTTGCCTTCTTCATTGACAATGGGTTTTAGAGACTCGGTTGCCCCTCTCTTCCCTTTTACATGAAGACTTCCCTTATGAACGTAAATGTTTCTTAAGAAAGAGTAACTTCTATTAGGTTTTCAGGGCTTCTTCTGTGTCTGTACTTTCTTTAAAATAAGGAGCTTAAAATAATCCTTATGCCAAAGAGACCAATATTGGGGTGACAAATTCTACTCCCCTTTCAGTTCTATTGTAAAACACCCTATTTTGTATGCAAGATTAACCCCATCACTCAACCATAAAAGGAGAATCTATCTTCCTGAGGTATGAGTAATAGAATTAAAGTTTGTTAAAGAACAAAAATTCAACTGCGTAAAATTAAGACCTAATTGGCTCTTTTGAAGGATTCATGAATTGGGCAGCACACTACGTAGCACAGGGAGCTCTGAGAAGTTGGCCCAAACTGGAAGGTGTTTATAGGCAGAAGAAGGGTGGGACAGGGTGCTAAAAATAGTGGATTAATTCAAGCAGGGTCCCCTTCTCCTGAATCTTACCAGGCAGATGATCTCACTAGTATTGATCAGGGAATTCCAGACTGATTGGTTTAAAGTCCCACTTCTGTGTAGTTAGGTGAGGTATAAAATCTTGGTGGGGCTCAAGTGACTCCATTTTGGGAGTGTGTGAGTGTGTGTGTGTGTGTGTGTGTGTGTGTGTGTGTGTGTTTTAATGTTGATCAAAGGATCCATACCAGAAAAAATGAGAAAATATGAATCTAAAAGTCAAAGTATGAATAGCCAAATGACATAAAATAGAGATACATATGAGTTCAAAACAATGGAGAAAGAAAATGAAACTATTGCTTGGTTTAAAGAAAGATTTAATCAAATTATGATTTTTCTATATAATCCTGAGAGAACTATGTCCTGGACAGGACATGTAAAAGCTCTGAATGTGTGTCTGTGTGTATACAGTCTAATTTTGCAGCACGTATTTTAACTGGTTTGACCATGACACATCTTAAAAATAAAACAGACCTAGTGATAAAAGATTACAGTCAAAATTATAGGTAACTATCAAAATTAAAAAAAAAAAAAATGAACTTGGAGAACTTGACTAAAGCATCCCAGCTAACTATATGAACAAATTAAAATGCTTTTTCTTTGTGTAACAGTGAATTTCTAAAAAAGAAGATACAATGATAAAAAGTTATTCTGGAAAGACCTGACCAAGTGATTTAATTATTGTTTGTTGTCCTAATTTCTTTGATAAAATTTGATGCTACTCATTTATCAGGGCATGGCTACTAATAAAACACATGCATTGCTAGAGAGAGATTTAAAACAATATCATTTCAAAGGTCTCTCCTACTTTGTAGCTTTTGAGAAAAAAGAGAAAGTCAAGTCTAATTGTAGAATAAAGACAGAAAAAAAAATCTATCAATATAAGTTCACCAAAGGGTATTTTTCCTTCCTAGGCATTGCAGTGAGACATTTCTTTGTCTCAAATTTAAGTGAATTTTTTTTTTTTGTCTCAGTTTAAATGAATGATTGTAATGGATTTTTGAAGCTGAATTTAGGATTTGATTACAGTTTCATTCCAGAGATGTTTAAATTTCCTATTTTAACGATTCTTTAGAGAACTCACCTGAAAGAGACAGGAAAACAGTAGTCACCTAATTTTATTTTTACGTAATAGCTCCATGGCTGAAATTTTGCTGTGAAAAATTCCTATCTCATAATGTGTGGTGCCATTTATTCACCTTCTTTTATGGTTTGTTTTCTAGTTCTGAATCATTAAATGTTAAAAATTATGGTTTATTTATGTGCAGCGCTGCAGGACACAATAACATTAGTTTTACTATTTCAAATATTAATTTTAATGAAAAGTTCTAGCAAGGTGGAAATTTCTGAAGTCGGCATGCAACATTCCTGATGGTAAATCTGCTTTCTGGAAAGGTTATGAGCATTTAGCAGTACCAGCAGTTGTCTGAGACACAAGGATACCATAAATCTCTCCTAAAGCGTGGCTTAGGACTCGTAAAAAAAAAAAAAAAGATGTAGTCTCAAAGTCTGATGCTTACTCTCCTGATGGAATTTATATTCTGGTGAGAGCTGAGCTACTAAGCTTCTCAGTTCTTTTGACTGTGCTAAAAGTAGAGAAAATGTTAGCAAATAAGGAATAAACAAGACTGCCTTCTGTTAAAGTTGCAGATCAGTGAGGTAGAGACAGTGCCTAGAATATAAATAGTCTGGCTCCTGGCCCAGACAGCACCTCAGGGTTGCAGCCTGAGATAAGGTTATAAATTCTAGGATCTGTTTGTAAAATTTGCATGTGCTTAGAAGAGTGTGACCTTAGTGGAAATGGCTCACATTAGCCAAATTCACAGGAGACTGGACATACTGACCAAATGACAAAGTAGTACTGTACGAAGAGAAATGTAAGATAACAAATCATTAATACATAAAGAGAAATGAGTCTCTCAAGGAGAGTGTAACATCCATTTCCCTTATTCAGGATGATACTCCCAGGAGAAAAATCCTCATGAAAAGCACAAAGAAATTGGAGCTGAGTGATCGTTGTAATTAGCACTTGAGATCAGAGGCATCTGTATCTGCCCAGCAGGGTTGTCTTAACAAACAAGGCTGAGGACCCAAAAAACCTTTTTATTCTTTGAGTTTTACTTTTTAAAAGTACATTGGTTACTACTCCCTTTCTGCCCATACAGTCTTCTTTCAGACTATTATAATAAGTTGAGAGGAGCCAAATTTGGTTAATTCGGATCTTATACAGAATCTCAGTGTGTGGAGGGCAGGTAGGGAGGCTGATTAAAGCAGCACTGAAATGGTTGAAATGGACTTCTTATCTATACTTTTCCATCCCATCACAAGGCACAAGTCGCAGGCTTGCCTGCCCACCCCTACCACACTTAGTTCCTAGAGAAGGCTGGAGATTTGCCCACTGGGATCAAGAACTGCCAGACTGAAGGAAAACAGTAGCCCTTACTGGTCAACGATGGGACCACATTTGCCCAGAGATTAACGCCAGTGCTTCTCTGTTCATAAAACAAGGTAATAATATCATATTTCTATGTCGGTTTGGATGAGCCAGTCTATGCTTTAGTAAAAATGACTCTCGCATCTCAGTGACAACCAATCAAAAAAGCTTGTTTTTCACGCATGTTTGTGTTCTTCACGATTCCCCTGCATTATATATTTTTCTTACTCAGGAATCACCCACTTTCTGGACTTTCCTGGGGACTTTAAAGAGAGAAACGAGAACATGCGGATGCACATGCTGGCCCTAGGAACTGGCACCCAGAAGTAACATGGCTTAATTCTGCTCACATAATAATATATCTGCTCAATAATAATATAACTCATCTTTCAGGATTCGACATAAATGTCATGTTCTCAATGAGACCCCTCAGACCCCAGACCTAACCTAAATTAACGTATCTCCTCAGCACATATTATTCTCTCATAGGATCCTGTAATTTTCCTGCATTCATTCATCTTATGTCTAATGATATCTTTATATATATATTTGTTTGTTTCATGCTTGGCTTATCTATCACTCTAAGCTAATCAACATCACATGTCCACCACCTGTGTTTTATTTAGCAGGGTATATTTATCACCAAATTCAGGTCTGTCATATAATAAATTGCCTATTTTGTTTTTTTGTCATGTTGAAAAAGATGGAGCATGAATTAAAGAAATTATTAATGCATTCATCTGAAATTTAATTCTGTTATAATATCAATTTGATGATTATATCCCCAATGGCTTTAGCAAAGTCCATCATTATTCATCTATAATCAAATATGCAGCTGGTTATGGTTTTTGAAGGGAAAGATGTTCCTGATTGTTTAAGCAGGCACTATTGTCTAACCAACGATCTCTTCCCTTTTTTGTCTTTTCGTAGCATGATCTCCTTTTTATTAATGCGTTCATCCTTTCAGCATGTGTCTGAGGGAGGGGCGGCTCTGCTCTGTTCAGATGTAAAGCCTGGCTGGCTTGGAGGCACAGATGCTCCTATCCTCTTTGCCAGTGATTGGTTTAGGGGTTGGCATGTGATCTTCTCCTGGCCAATGAGACGTGCAGAGACATCTGCTCAGAGATTTGGTCACATTTTCCTCTTTTTTTTTTTTTTTTTAAAGAAGAGACATAGGAAAACGAGTTCCCTTTCTGCCACAGGTATTTGTTGTGTCTTGATGTGACCTCAGCAGTTACTGTGACTATAAAATGAGCCAGACCGAGGGGAAAACTGTCACCTGATGACAACAAAATAGAAAGAAAAATAATTGGGTCCTTGACGTCATCACTGTGCTACCAAATTAACCAACTTTTAAGACACTTAAGCTCTGAATTTCTGTTTTGAGAAAGACAGTTTGAAAGAGTTTTTCTTTTATCTTCAGGAAAGAGTTTTGGAGTGTAGTTCCAAAACCAAATGTATAATGTTCAGAACTTACACCAGTGAATGCTGCTTCAATAAAGTATTTAATCTGCGTATTATCAATGTCACTAGGTCAGTAAAGCGATTGTCTGATTATCATTAGCGCAGAATGGAAGAGAGGAGTTTAGTTGGATTGGGTAAAAAAAACAACAACATGTAATTATCTACTGTTTTCCCATTAAAAAAGCTTCATCATAAATTACTTTATGCCAAACAACTTAATAGCTATACCACAGCTGGATCTAAAAATCATCATCCGGCACTGTGGGAGGCAAAATGTGTCATTGGATCAAACTTATGAACTTCTTTCATTTCACAGCGACTTAGCTAAAATATTGAGGCTTTAATGAGTAATGTTGATAATAATTAGCATGCACATTTGTCTGCCATAGGATGTCTGCTTAATTTTTGTAGTGCATAGCATTAAGATAAACTGTTTTCATGTGCTTTTTCCTAGCTTTATTACTGGATTTGTGAAACTTTCAGTGATACCATCGACTATATTATTATGTAAGCCAGTAATAATCAGCACAGGTTATTTATATAACATTTTATACATACATGATACTATTCTAAGGGCTATACCTACATGATCTTATCTTACCTAACAATTTTATGAAATAGGTAGTTTTATCATTTTCTTAGAGATGAGCAAATTGGGGGCACAGAAAGATGACTAGTTGCTCTAGGTTCCGCAGCTAAGAGAGGTGTGGAGCCAAATAATCTGATCGTACTTTTAACCACTGTATTGGCTCCTTCTTCTCAGACAGAAAGCATACGAATAGTAATTTCAAAAAAATATTTTTAAGTGAGTTTTCTTCTCTTAAATATTAAATGTGGTTTGTTCAGTATGTGAAAGAATGTTTAACTTGCACAGAACACTCTTTCACACCACTGTGCACAAATCTATTTCATTAAATTCACACTCGTTTTTAAGAAGTCTCTTATAATTTAGACAGGAAATTTCTATGCTTGGAAATTAATCTTATGTTGCATATGAGAAACTTCTTTTAAGGAACATGTGGTAACTAACTGTTATTTTTAAGGTTAG
>NW_011888841.1:3063490-3065506 GCF_000151845.1 Pteropus vampyrus
CTGGTGATGCACGCACAAAGGTTAAGAACTGGGCCATCGCATGACCAGCCTCCATGTCTCTCCCAAAGGCCTGGGGTCCTGCCCCAGTCTCCGGGGCCCACAGTCTTCTCTTCTTCTTGCTTCCACTCAGTAACCCTCTCTTTCCAGTCTGGAGCGTGGTATGTACAAAAAGATTTCTTGTTGTAAATATTGTTTGTGTCTTTGTTTTTTAAATTTGTCGTCTAGACAAGTAAGTGTGTTCTATTCCTAAGTTGTGAGCTTTAAGGATCCATCCCCATTGCTCTCTCCCTATCTCCCTCTTCCTGTTTCTGTCTTCTTCCCCCTCTCTCCTCCTCTGTGCCTTTCCCTAAGACATACGTTCCACTCAGATAAACAAACACAGGCTACAGAATGCCCAGAGGAAAAAATAAACGGTAAATTAGTAACAGAGATATACAGTCAATACTTAGTTTAAAATGGCATTTGTTTGACAGAGTGATACCTGACATACTCATCTCTAAACTCCCATTACGATATTACTGAAAACATTTAAAAAGAGGAGACTATATGGGGAGATAAGTCTAACGCTGATTTTCCAGAATGTGGAACTTGAGTCCACTGTCCTCGCATTATGATTGGGGAACTACAGGTGACCACCACCGCTCATGTGCACATCGGCCTTACCGGTCATCGGGCTGGCTACGCACAATGTTCAGAGGAGATTTGGCAAGTCCTGTCTCATAGCTTTGAGAAATAAGGGCCTTACCAAAAATGGCGCAGGTCATTGTCCCTCCCCGCTCACACACTGGTTATTGATTTTTTGAAATGAGAATAGTGCTGTCCCCTCACTAGCTCACCTGCATAGGCACCCTGCATTCAATGACTCAGCTTCTAGCGTATTCGACGGACAAACACAATGATGAGTAAGAGTCAGAGGTTTTAAAAAGTGGAGGGCAGCAGTACATGGCAGAGATGGAGCAGTCCATGCAGGACCGCAGATTCCTTATAATGTATCTGGGCAAAGAAAATTAAAACAGCTTAAGTTGTCTTAGGATTGTAACTTTCAAAAATATTGTTATTGCCCTTTTAGAATCACCCAAAGAATCCTTGCAATTTTTCAAAATGAGACAGAAGCCCAGATTTTCATTTGGAATCCTCTAATTTCTCTGAGGTATAAACAAAACATCTCTGTGAGCCAAAAGTAGCCCGCGGACCATTAATTGTGATCTCTATGAAAACATGCGGCTGCTTATATATAAATTATAGAACAAAAGGAAAAATGTGTTTGATTCGACAAACATTTCAAAGGAGCATATCACTTCCACATTTCTTTCATCAATCAAAACCCACACCCACTCTCCATTTCTGTATCATCAGTGGTCTTCATTCTTGCTAATTGCAAAGCAGTATCCTTCCTCCTTTGAAAGACATCTCACTCTACCTGGGAGCTGAATTCCATCTATTTTCTCCCCTCAGAAATCTTAGTTTATCCTCTGTATCGTCAGCCATGCTCCCAAATCGGCACAGGATATACCAAATGTCGGCATCTCCGAAGAGCAACAGCAACAACCTTGCCCACACTTGATTCCAAGACCCGGAATCGAGGTCACACATTTTGAAAGAATGTTCTTTATAGTTCCAAGTTTTCCATTGCCCTTCAATTCTTTATTTTTTAATTTCAGCTTTATTGTGACATAATTTATATGTAAATGCCCTTTAATTCTTACTTGAGTGAAGTTTTATCTCTACCATCAATACTCCTTAGAAACTACTGTTGTAGATGTCCCAATAAACCCATTCACTGCTAAATCCAAGGAACAATTTTTACTCCGTAGTTTTGATCCTGTACAGCACTGTATATGGCTGGTCAAGTTAACATTTCGACCATTATTTTCTTTAAAAATAATCTATAATGATATGTGTTCATCGTGGCAAAACAAAATAGAAGTAAAAATAAAAAAAAAAACTTAATTTCACAACTGAAAAACAGCCATTCTTAAGCATCATATATATATATGTATATGCATATATATATAT
>NW_011888841.1:3065556-3065951 GCF_000151845.1 Pteropus vampyrus
CCTTTGCAGCTATATCAGCACTTCATTGAAAATCTATTTTAAAATATGTCCTTGAACAAACTAACTATTCAAACAATAGACAGTATAACAAAAATCCTCTCAATGTTCCAAATTATGCCTGTTTTCCAAAACGAAGTCTTCATCCCAGCCTGGAAGGTTGAGCATTACAAGGAACTTAAGGGATGATGCTATCACCACTAATTACGTAAGTGTATTAAAAAAAAAATAACAAGTCATTTGGGAAAACTGATTAATTGCTAAATATTAGAATTAAATAATTATGATCTTTGGTGTGCTGTGATATTTTGGGGGTTACATATATTTATGAATTAATGTTTTCCATTTATGTATCTTTGCATTCATTTTAAACACGTGCATATCATCCATTTAAGCAT
>NW_011888841.1:3070241-3072529 GCF_000151845.1 Pteropus vampyrus
GATGGTAAAGTAGAAACCAGAAAATAAATCTAGAAGGATGACAAAATAACTGTAACTAAAACAGAAATCGATATTAAATTAGGAACTGAGAAAATGGTATAATTAATCAAAAGAAAACATTTAGAAGATATTTAAAAATCTGCTTTCTTTCTAAGATAACAAATTTTAAAAGAAACAGAAATACAGATATTAGGAAATTAAACAGGGGTAATTAAACAAATGTTGACCATAAATCGAGACAAACAAAAGAATATACAAAGACAAAACTTAAAGGAAAACCATTTCTAACATGTAGGAATATATTTGCCCTTCTATAATTGCTATTAAAGTATGAAAATAAAACAAGGGATGCTTTATTATTCCAAAATATTTCCTGACAGGCATTCAAGAAATATTCAAAATACCTTCTACTTTCCACATGTTGTTTCAGGTCTCATGTGATCTACCAATATCCACTTGTCACTCAACGTTTTCTATTTATACCCTAAAGACTGAATGATGTTTGAGGTAATGGATTAAGTGGGGCACCTTGTGCGATTCTGTTTTTATCAGCTATTCATTTCAGTTGCTATCACTGTCATAAGCCTCCTCTCCAAAAAGCAATCTCGCAGTGTTTTCATTCCTTAGTGTATTTAGATACATTCTCTCATGTCACAAGCAAACCCTTCGCTTTGACCGGGAAATTATACAATAACAGTAACAATCAGAGTACAGTAAGAAGCATGACAAGAGAATTTCAGAACATGAACTCTTGGACAAATGGTCTGGATTCACATCTAACTCTTCTACTTTCTCTGGGCAAGTTAATTTTCTAATCTGCAAAACGGGAATGATAATAATAGAAAGTATCTCCTCAGGCTGGTGTGAAGACTACATGAATCAGTGTATGTAAAACATTTAGAAATGTGACTGTAACACAGAGAAACACTTTTAAAGCACTACCTATTGCTGTCACTGGCACTTAATGACACAGGAGCACCATTTTCCCCTCTTTTATTCCCTGCTATTTTTTTCAGCCCTTAGACTAGAGACTAACACATGGTAAGATGCTCCATGAATTGTGTTAAGGGTTAGTTAACATGCCACAGAGATACCCTGTTTCAGCGGCCTTCATCCTCACTACACATTTGCTTGTCTGCTGTAAATCTTACAGTATCTTCCAGAATTCTGATAAGGTTGATTCCAGCAGTTTTTACCAGATATTCTGGTATTCCTGGGCGAGGGGTGGGCCCTAGGCTACCCTCTCCTTCCTTTGGTTTAAAGACTACAGATTTTGTATATCATTTATTATTTATTATCAATTAGGCTTATTTTAAAAATAGTCAAAAGGGGACTTTATCTGGAAGCATAAAATAGCAATAACATTAAAGCCAGCAAGAGGCAAAATTAAAATCCACTGTACAGTGAATTATAATAGAGGGACGTGAAGGAGACTACGGAGACCGAGGTGTCTGAAGTGGGTCAGCATGAATAAATGAGGCGACCCAGAGCAGGTGGTTTTAAGGTACCACATTTAAATTCAAACGGCAGGAAAGCAATTTTTTAGCGTGATTTTGGGCCCGACCTGCCGTGTCATCTGTCACACTTCTCTTCTAGCTTTATTGTGAAGATTTACAAACTAGTGTTCAGAGTGTGTCCTGCAGTTCTAGACAGCTCTCCTGACGCTGTGTCTCTGGCTGTTATTCACACACACTGCTTTTATCAGTTTTACATCTAATCATTTCTGAAGTGCATTTCTTTACCCCTTACGTTAAAGGTGTTAACTACTTCTTTCCCCTGGCCAGAAAACTATTCCAATGCTAATTACTTATTTATTTTCCGGCTTCACTGAGATACTGTTGACATATAGCAAATGCAAGTTTTAAGGTGTACGACATGATGATTTATTACACGTACACATTCCAAGAGGATCGATCACCACAGTAAGGTTAGTTAATGCCTCTGTGTCCCGCGTCCTCATATAATTAACTTTTATTTGGTGGTGATAACTTTTAAGATCTACTCTTTTAACAACTCTCAAGTATGTGACACACTATGGTTAATTATAGTCACCATGGTGTACGTTGGGTCCTCAGAGCGAACTCCACTTAGAGCTGGACGTTTGTGCCCTTCGACGGCCCCCACCACCCAGCTCCTGGCAACCACCAGCCTATGCTCTGTTCCTTTGAATTGGGCTTTTGCAGATTCCGCATATGAATGAGAACATACAGTATTTGTCTTTCTTTGTCTGACAGTTAAGGAGAGGTCACCTGATCCCAATCTTAAAGATACACCACAGAAGATACCGA
>NW_011888841.1:3073394-3075446 GCF_000151845.1 Pteropus vampyrus
CTAAATGCATTTCTAAGACTGGAGAAGAATGCCAAAATTAGAACTTGAGGTCATACCAAGAGAAAGATATAAGTGAAGAAAGAGTTATTCTTGAGTTGATTTTAGCTACCTGCCCCTCACAAGACATCGTCGATTTCCTAGGAAGGCACCACCATGGAGCAGCCTGTGGTTTTACCTTCATACACCCCTCCTGTTTGACTGGCAGGAAGACACTGTACTCTCGATGGCTCGATGTTAGAGATGGAGAAAAGAAACATTTTCTTATTTTTCCAGGGAGGGGGTGCATCCTTGATTTGGTAAAGTGTTAGATTCTCAGCCATTCTTGCCAACCTAATACAAGACCTAATACTCTACCTTCAAAACACTATTCTAATTACAATCACTATCAATACAGGTCTCAAATGCTGCAAATCATGAAGCATATTTGAGTGATACACAGATAAATCTTGGATGGTAATAAATAATTTTAGCCTAGTATAATTATCATATTTGACAATAGGTTTACATATCTACACAAAAGTGTTTAATATTCATTCATATTTTCTGGGAGCAGTTAATAGATGTGTTTACACATCCATATGTACAAAGACATAGTATATGATAAGAATACAAATATTATCTTCATTTTGACTTATTATATTCAATGTTACAATGTCAGCTCATTATTGGATAAAATGGAGGTACAAGTTAATATTTTAAAAAGTGGTAAAACAAGTAAAAAAAGGAAATGTTTTCGGCAGAAGTTTCCTTTCTCTGTAGAGACCACATAAACTTACTTTGCTACTCTCTAGAAAATTACTAAAATGACTATATTTATTTACTATTAATATTTTCACCTAAAGAAAAACTTCCCTTTCCTCCAAGAGTTATTTTTATAATTTCTTTACTGTCAAATATCTGCCCTTTGATAGTACTGAGAACATAGTAAAAATAATAGAAAAACAATGTGTTGGGGTTATCTTCTTTGGCCTGTACCTTCAAGTTAAGAAAGTTCACTGCTGAGCACAGCAGTCCTCAAAGAATTCATGCAGTGAGCAGCTGCCTACTTTGGGAAAACATGTGTTTAAAAATACCTTCTGCTCCAGGTAATTTTGCTTTTACAGTCCAAATAAGTTTCAGTAGCTCTCAAGGACAAAATTCAAGAATTAAGATGTTTCAATAGAAACTGTTCTTAATAGTTTAATAGAAAAAATTAGTATTTGGCTGTGTCTACACAGAGCTGGTAGATCAATAACTTCGATCATACATTCAAGTCTGTCAAATAATAATTTAGACTGATTTTCATGTCCAGGATTAAAGTTTTATTTAATTGCTCAATCATACTGGCAGTTTATAGAGAATATCAAACTTTTTCATTTCCCTGAGTTCTGAATTTTGAACTAAAATCAAATTACAGTCCCAAGTTTAGAAATCATTTTAAATAAAGATGACTCTTTTAAGTAGAATGCAGAACACTCTGGCCATTTTTATTATCAGCTCTGCTCCTTGATGGCAATTGTTTTGATGGTATACTCAGCTCTGGAGTAGAGGCACAGATAAAAAAAGAGATTGAGGCAAAATTAATTTAAAGCCCTTTATGATCACTCTTAACTTTTATCTTTGAGAAAATAGTGTATTTTTAAGGACATGTCATGTATCAAAATTAATTTTTTAAAAAATTTTATGCCATATATAAAATTATAGTGTACTTATACTACCATGGCCAGAGATTTTTCTTTTATTTGCTTGAAAAGAAAAAAGTTTAATCAGTATTTTGCTCACCAGATATAAAATAGCTCAATGTTTTCAAACATTGATATAATTGTCCATATGTTCACATTCAATTACTTTATTTGTCATTCAGGACTTGGAGTTTTTGTTCATTCCTTCCTTTAGAACCAGAATAAAAACAGTACTTAATTTGAATAATTCTAAATTATAACTATAATGGCACAATTAATTCAACTTACTTAATAGGAGTGAAATTCAAGATAGTTCATCCAGTAGAAATAAACTATGAATAATTGAGCATTTATTTCATTTTTATTGCCAATTTTTGGCATTGTATAGTCA
>NW_011888841.1:3075496-3090673 GCF_000151845.1 Pteropus vampyrus
CATGGCCAGAGATTTTTCTTTTATTTGCTTGAAAAGAAAAAAGTTTAATCAGTATTTTGCTCACCAGATATAAAATAGCTCAATGTTTTCAAACATTGATATAATTGTCCATATGTTCACATTCAATTACTTTATTTGTCATTCAGGACTTGGAGTTTTTGTTCATTCCTTCCTTTAGAACCAGAATAAAAACAGTACTTAATTTGAATAATTCTAAATTATAACTATAATGGCACAATTAATTCAACTTACTTAATAGGAGTGAAATTCAAGATAGTTCATCCAGTAGAAATAAACTATGAATAATTGAGCATTTATTTCATTTTTATTGCCAATTTTTGGCATTGTATAGTCAGATTTTTGTACATGGATTCTGTAAAAGATTTATGAAAGACTAAGGGGGATTAAAAAAATGGTAGAAAAATAGGATGCGCTAAGTGATACTGTGTGCTTACATTTGTAGTAATAGCAGTAAATGGAGATAGCGGGGAAGAATATAAACTGTAGAGAGGTGGACACATGTGACAGAATTAAGATTAGGCTGGTATTTTGGTTTTCGTGGGAGTTTTGACAAATATCAATTTCCCAACTAGAATCCCTTCTCTTTGATAGGCAGTGTTCAATAGTTTCAATTCTGCCATGATTTCTCCAGGTGTGGCTCTTAGGAAAATTCAGCTGGCCTTCTGAGCTGGCACTGTTTGCTGGTGCCCACACTCTGCAGCTCCAGCAATGACGTAAACTCAAACAGAGAAGTTAAAGCTTCTGTGTGTTTGGTTCCTATGAATGGATTATAAAAATAAGCAAATACTCTCAGTCTAGCCCTTGATCCAGATTTAAATAAATCTGTTTTTGCGAATATGCCATTCTTATTGCCCATTGTTTTATCTGTGTCATATCTATCCAAAAAGGCTAGTTAAAGTGATAAACACTCCTTAAATTTCAGTATCTTGTAACAACAAAAGTTTATTCCTTCCCACTAGTCATGTCCTTTGCTTCATCCTGGGGCTGTCTTCCAAGTCCATTACTGTGGGATACAGACTGACAAAGTAGCTGCCATTTTAGCCCCTGGAGGTCGCCGTGGCAAAGAAGGTCACTCAGGGGAGCTCCTAAGAAAATACAATACTCCAGGCCTGTAAAAGACCCACCTCAGTTCTCCCATATCGGTTAAAGCTGTTCCTGTGGTCACACCCAGCTAATTATAAGAGATTCAGAAAGTGCAAACTTTCTGTGTACTCAAAGGGCTGACATCTAGAGATGTTTGCCAAATTACTCTAATGACTGCCAAATATGTCAAAGTCAGAGACCTGTGTTCAAAATCACCTGACTAAATTCAGAGCTTCAGTTTCAATATGGGCAAAACGAGGATTATAACATCATCCTTCAGTGTTATTATCATAATTACACTTGATGTGTTAAAATGGCGCACACTAAATCAGACTACAATGAAGAAGTGTAATTAAAATCCTTGTGTAAACGTGTAAAATCCTACCGATCTTGTACATCCTTCCCCTTCTGGAATACTCTTAACTTCGGTCATCCATACTAGGATGCTTTTCTCTTTGACAACATAAATCACTAAGAATACAGTTAGGGGAACTGGCTTTCTTTGAAAAGGATATGAACAAATTGCCTGAAATGTGAATAAATCACTTTTTAAATCATATTTAATGGAAATTTTAATTTTCCTATGTTTGACTTCTGTAAAATTCCGATGAAGTCCAAGTGTTTCCAAGCATCGCGAGCCCCTCTGTACCGCTGGAACGTAACTTTTACTTTTTGTAGCAGGGACATGGAGGTGCTGTTCCCCTGGACGTGGAATGCTACGGTAAACTAACTCCCCGAAGAACGCGCCCACCTGCAGTCCCAAATTAAACACAACGTGACATGCGTCACTTAACCTCGCTCTTTTAAAACCGAGTTTGAGCTCGTATATTTATCTGTACATTTTTCACTGAATTACTCTTTATGGTCTTCAATTTAATGACTAAAACAGACCTAACTGTATGACTGAATTATAAAAATCTAACGTTGAAAATTAATCCTTCATGTATATAATCAGGAGCAGTTCAACTTGATATTAATTTCTCATTATCATTATTACCTTAATTTAATCCTCAGATTAGTGTGGTCTCATATTATAATAATAAAGATACTACACTCAATATTAGAACCCCTTTAAAATTTAACTCCGCAGCCTTTCTACAAGTGAAACAAGTCTCCTGTTTATATGGCAAGGGCCTGCTGTATCAGGGTGACAGGGACCTGCCTCCTTCTTCAGGGACAGAGGAGAGTCTGAGGAGAAAGAAGAGATGCTGCCTCCCTGATGGACGCTTGGCCTAGGAAAGCGGACTGAGCAGCTCGACTCACTGATCTGGAAATGCGAGCCACTTACGTCGCGCTACAGGCGGACGAACTAGAACTGCTCTAGTTACACGAGTTACATGACTAAGTTATTGAAAAGGATATTGGACATGACCGTTTCGGCAAAGGAACACGTAGTATTACTGAACTAGCAAGAGCGTGTGTGCGTGTGTGTGTGCGTGTGTGTGTGTGTGTGTGTGTGTGTGCGTGCGCGTGCATGTTTGTGTGTGTACGTGTGTGGAGTTTAGAAAACAAAAGCTTAAAAATGCTGTGAATTTTTTAAGGACGACAATCTGAAATGATTTATTGGTGCTAGTTTTTATGTTTGTCCTGGGATAGAGTCTCACTTTCTCTGAGAATTGGTGTGCACAGCAATGAAATAATACAGTCGTAATTTGAGACTGGCTGGTACCTTATTTTTTACACAAGGCACTAACATCTGCATCCAAAATGTGCAACTCTGTGGACATAGCATCCATTTCATTTCCATATTATTTCAGTATAGAAATTAGAATTATCTCCTCTGTTGGCACATTAGTAGAAAATTCCATCACCAATAAAATTATGTTTATTACTGCAAAGCATTTGATGGTCATAGTTGTTATTTCAAGACTATCTAAAGATTAATCATAACATTATTTTAGTGTAGAAGAAATTTAGTGGATAATGTAGATTATTTTGCTTTGCTGAGAAATTTTATACTTAAATTAACCATATTTCTATATAGTGCAAATTCAGCATTATATTACGCGCCTTATAAAATAAATGAAACCTAAAGCGCTGCATTTTGCAGAATCGGTACTTATAAAATGACATCCAGGGAATTTCATTCTACGTACCAAGCAAAATGTAATGTTAGCAATACTGTAACTTCCAAACAGTTGATTTTGTCAGGCTGGAGATGAGCAAGTTTTCATAAAAATATTTAGATACTTAGGATGACAAATGAGGATGTGAAAACCTCCAGTGTCCTGCTGAGTCAAGGTGAAAGACTTAGGGTGTGGCCTTCATGCAATTCGTCCATCTGGCCTCTTAACAGATCGGCGAGACCACGAGAGAAGCCCACGGACTGCTGTCAGTGCAGCAAGGGTGTAGCCTGCACTGAGACTATTTACTGCTGCTGCATGTATTTACTGCTGCTGAGCAGCCCTGTCTCCAACACTGAGTTTGTGCCAACTGCTTTTCTAAAAATTTACATTAAAGTCAGTTCAACTACATATAGCAAGGGCAACAGTACATTTTTGCTGAATTGCAAATTCTCTTGCTCTTAATTAAATTCTCTTGCTGCAATTCTCTTGCTCTTAATTAAAATATTACCTGCAGTTAAGTTGGCCATGATCACCTTCCAAAGAACAGGGAGACATTCGATCTTCTCTACTGATGGTACATTTGGGATGAGCCTTGAGTAGGTACAGAAGGTACAAACCACACGAACAGGTAGCCCAAACTCTGGGTCACTTATCTTTGCTTACGTTCTCCCTAAATGCACATCAAAGGCCTCATGATCACCTATGATCAACAGAAGGAAGAGGGAAGGACTTTAGGCCAAACCTCATTTCCTGACGAATTAAAGCTCTGTGTTGGAATTCACTGGAAATGAGTTGCTGCCATATTAGTGCTACATCAGGGTATTTCTGAAGGATAGACGTGGATGAAAATCCTTCTGCTAGACAGAGTTGTGATCAATAAATCTGTCCACTTTCCAGGGGAGAAAATTATCTTGAAAATTATATGCATTAACCTGTGTGCACACGTAAATATGGACAGTGGCCAGTCACCTAACAAGAAGAATCTGGAAGATCAGTGTCAAACAGGTCTGACAGGGGGATCTACAGGTAGATTTGTGTTTGTGAATGCAAAACATGTGAATCTTTGTTTCATGTAGAGTCCAAGAAATGGCAACTATCACAGAGGAGGTTTTTAACCACCAAGTGGAGAAGATGTTACACGCTATGAAAATTAGGTAGCTTCTGTCCTGTGACATTTAAGTAGTTTTACAGTTGGTCCATGGACAGGTGGACAGAGTGACAAGGATGAGGACTGTGCACTGTTCTAACAAAACAGAATCCTTACCACCCAGCTATCTACCTGTTGACACCCATGAATGCCCAACCTGCCAACAGGAAAGAAACATGCCGAGACCTTGATATTGCCAAGAGCACCCTGCCTGCCAAGTGAAGGCTGGTCAATTCCAGCCGACACCTTGCACTTTGAAGGACACATCTATTCATCTTTACAAACTAATGCCTCTTCCAGAGAGAGGGAAAAGGCCTCCCTGACTCTGGTACATATAGCATCATCATCTAAGAGCTTGCAGAATACCTGACCCACGGACGTGGCATCGAAAACAATGTTGCTTCAGCCCAAGGGGCACACTTTACACACAAGAGTTGGAGCACTGGGCTCAGGCACACCGATTCCACCATGGGCTCCAGCCCTGAGAAACAGCCAGACTGCAAGGAGTTGCGGGCACATGTAAGTTTTCGGGGGAAATGCCATATGGAATTATAGTTCTGCCTTCCAGGGAATGCAATGTGCACGGACCTGTCTGCCAGCATACAGTAGCATGTTCCAGGGGGCAGAATAAATGGACCACGGAGCCAAGAGATGTAAGCGGGTTAAAGCTTCTGACCAACACACCTGAGTCACTGGAACATTTATTTCTCTTCCCTGCAGCTTTAAGTTTTGCCAGAAAAGATGTCCTACTTTTCGCAGGGAAAATACTTCTGCCAGGGGAACATTAATGGCGATGCCTAATGAGAATCTGTAACACCTGTCCACTCGTGGCGCCTCCTGCGTGTCGGAGTGGTTGCCAAGAGTGAAGACAGTCCAAAACGGGTAGTGATATGATGAAGGGGGTTTCGGCAGTGGAGGCCTTAGTTTTTATTTTATTTTTTAAATTAATGTTCTCATGTGTTGTAGGAAATGGAGATCGGCCTCCACATAGACTGATTTAACTTATACTTTCAGAACTGGTGAAGAAGTGGTTTCCGAACGTGGCGGCCCAGTTTGCAGCACAGAGCCCAGATGTGTCAGGAGAGCACAGCTGTATCTGAATATCACAAAGAACGAACTATCTCAGGCACATCTGTGTTGCATCATATTTTTAAACTGCATCTGTCTCCTGGCCCTTGGCCCATGCTCAACTCCAGGTGCTTCCATGACGAACTCTCTATAGGCTCAAGGTTGTGTCTCCTAAGGCCAATATCCAGAGTCTTGGCTCCTCTCACTGGATTCACGTACGGCACCGTTTTTCAGAGTAGGGGACCCGGAAATCTCAGCAGTTGCCTAGGGGACCAGGCAACACCTCTCAGAAGTGTGAGGCTAACTAACTACGTGTAGGGCAGCCTCTGACCAATGGGGGAGAGAACTGGCGTGGCAGCAATTTCCTCTCCGCCCTCTCTTCTAATGGACTATTCCAAAGCCCATGGTTTCAACAGAGACTACTCAGAGTCATCTCACATGGGCAGTGACCAGTCACGGCCCTCATGGAGTCACAGCCAGCTAGAGGACAGAACACCAGTCTATACTCGCTTCTCATTCTTCCCTGTCTCCTAACGCTTTCCCTCACTCTCTCGGCCCTGGACCACACCTAGCTAAGTATTACCACTCACAGCTTTTCTCAGGTTCTGTTTTCTAGAGAACTTGGGCTAAGACACAAGAAAATGGGCTTTCATGTACATCTTCCTTTCACTACTTATAAACATTTGAACTCACAATTTCTAAGTTGGGTCAAGCAATATGGAGTCTTGCATTGCTTTAAAATACATAAGTATAAATTATCTTTCACAAATATGATTTTTTATAACTAGTACTCATAGTCTCAGTAAAGATTAGAAGTTGAGTCCTTGAAACTGTTACATTTATTTTTAAATATTACCAGAAAGCTCTTTTCACTTCTTGAATTTCACTTCTGCAATAAAGAAGCCACCTTTATGACAAAGTGATATAGAATAAGTATAGGTTTAACTTGAATGCAACTAGACAGTAAATATCCAGTGATATCCATTCCACCAACAATAAGCACGCAGTCTCTGGTTTTCCCTTGAATCCAGTCTATGCTGAATTAAACATGATGATTTATCACTGGGGAAAGTGTATCTCTTTAAAATACGATAAATTGACCTGGTTGAATAAATTGTATAAGCCTGTTCTCATTTATTTGGAAAATCCGTTTTATTAATTTAGACCCCCCCGCCCTACACACACGTAATGTGGATGCGTGCAAATGGATTTCAATAGCCTTTAGTATTTGCACTTTTCAGATAAGTGGTCATTCCAGTAATGGCCCACAGCTCTTATAAAGCCATTGTCAATCACTGAGAAAGTGACCGTTCACGTAAATATGTTTTCCACATTCTAACACCTTAGTCTGGCATTAGTTAGAATGAGTTAAGAGTGTAATTCTCTGTCCTTGACATTCATACTAGCTGAGAACTTTTAGAAAGAAGAGTACTCTAAAATATGTTTATCATTATCACATTATTATTCAAAATGGTGTGACTGACAGAGCTATTTCCCAAGTTATTTTTTTCCTCAGTCACAAGTTCTCATTCTTGACCCAGAGGCAAAAATGTTATGCAAAATGAGACAGTTGAAAGGGGAAAAGTACACCTCTCTGAATATAATAAGGCTCCCCCTGTAGCATCTCAGAAAGCGACTAACTCCTCTGTTGTTAGAGGTGCCTCTGAGGGGATTATAAGTTATTGCATTTACTCAAGGAAGGCTTTCCTGAATTTGTTATGAGCCTTTTTGGACAACTGTGACATGGATATATTATTTATATTCAGGAGAGTGGCGTCTCACTACAGCAAAATAATTGTTTAAATAAATAAAATTTCAAATGCTATTGTTGAATTCAGTAATCGTGCAACCTGAACTTTGTCTAATAATAAAGTCCTGAAACAACAGAACCGCGGCATCTGAGCGCTGGTTCTGCCCCTTCCTTACTTTCACTGCCTCATTCTTCAGCTACTTCCACGTTTCCAATGACAGTGAGTTCCCTGCTGCACAGCAAAAAGCTTTCCTTTTAGAAGGTGTGTAGACAGGGATTTTGCTATTTAAAAGGAAAGGAAAATACTTACGAATCGCTAGTATAAATCTGATGAAGTCTTCTTAATTAAGAAGCATTCTAATAATCTGAAATGTAGATTTTTTTTTTAAAGAGTTTCAGTCATTCCCAGGACATCCAGCGATAAAAACTAATGCACAAATACTGTGATGCCAAGGAGAAATCCTGCCGCCCCTATTTAATGCACAAATAAGACTCCTCTTAAATTATAATTGGTGTGCAAATGGTTCCTTCCATTTTAATTGAAAAGAAATTGTTTCCTTAAGTAGAACATTTTCTTCCTCATATCTTGTTAACATTATTTACTTGCCAAATCTCTTTTTAAAAATAAATAGTGCAAAGATAAATGCTAGTCTATAAATGCTTGTCTGAAAAAGCATAAAATGAGTTTAAAGTTATTCATAATGACTTAAAACATTATTAACTTTTATTTGTGGTTTATAAGCTAATTTTTAGGTGCTATGATTGATTACATTTGTTTGTATGCTGCGTTTAATTATAATTTGTGTACACTTGAATGTTTATTATATGAATTAAGCAAAACAACATAACAAAAAACTTTATAAAAATTTTGATCTATCAAACCATGAAACTTAACGATGAGATATTTGTTTTAACTCACCCTTTTAGTGAAAATGCAAAAAGTTTCCATTATTTCAACAAAATTTTAAGAAATTAAATGCTATTATCATTTGCTTATTCTTTATAATGTATAATATTCATTTATTCATGTGAATTATTTCAGCAGCGATTAATTGTATTTCTCATTAGAAAATACAAAAAAAATATATCAATGTTCTTTTTATTAAAGCTGAATTTTTCATGCTTTTTTTTTAATTAGTTTGGTTTTTAAAAGTTGCTTGTTTTAAGCCAATGAACAGTGTTTTACGAGCAAAGAACAAATATTCTCTACCCTTTACTTTCAGAATTTCTTTTTATAAACATTAGCATGAAGTCTCATTGTACCTACTATTAGGTCATCAGTTTTATTTACTTAAGATAATGTGAATAGTTTTGTAACATCAAATTAAGGTCCTGATCTTAATGAATTATATGATCTTAATGAATCTTTGAGAATTTGATTACTACTACAAGAGATACTGTAAAAATCTTCCATGATTATATCTTTTAATGTAAAAAATTATTTTCTTGGATAGTAGTTCATAAAACAGAATTGTTGTACTATAGTGGAATTTATTTTTTATATGATATTTTCTCTAGAAACACTACTAATTTGAATAGGGACATGTAGAGGATACCACTTTCTGCTTAATCTTTCTTAATTGGATTTTTGATAAGTTCATAAGTTATACAAATGTATCTAATATTATAATTTTCACTTCCTTGACTTCACATGACCTTAGACTTTTACATGCTTTACATTCCTACTGATCAGTCCAAGAAAGACAGAAGACTCAAAAGCTCAGAACCATGCCTGAGTAGCAACTTCCTGTCTGGATTAGAAAATGAGATGTCAGTCCTCTTCTCTGGGTGAACAAAGGATGGAGAACAGGAAGGCTTCCCTCCAGCTGGCTTTCTGGAAAGGAAGCCTGTTTGTTTTCTAGCCTCTGATCCATTGGAGTACAGGAGTAATAGGGAAGGAGCTACTTATGGATTTGGTGCATATTATTCAAATTTACTATGTGTTTAATTATTTCTGATTCTTTTAACAATATATTAACTTGGATAGCCTTGTGGTTTTAGCTGAGTACTTATGAACCACTTATGTTCCCAAACTGACCAATTATTTAGAATGTTGATACAACAGTGTCGTCTCTTCAATTTGTTTACTCTCCAAACCAAGAGCAGCCTGGTCCAATCACACTATGTACAGGGCACGAGTGCCCTGCAACTTCTCCTGATATCGGCATCAGCGGCGCATATGTAGGTGTGTTTTATAAGTACCTACAACTCTTGAACAATTTTATTTTTAGTTCCAGGACTGTGACTCTTAGCTTACATATTACCCAAATGCAAAAATCAGAAAGAAAAGTTAAGATATTTTGTGGTGGTTGTTGTGTTTAAAGTTAGTACTTTAGTTATTTAAGTGGAAAATCTTTTGGAAGCCCTGTTAGGTGTGTTTTTGTAGAGTCTATATTTTAAGATTATTCTGGTAATATGTTACATACTGCTGGCAGTTGGATTATCAACGTCGATAGAGAATTCTTAGAGTTTTAGTGCACAAATAACCGTAGTAGTTGACATCATGAAAGGGTGAACTGAGTTGCCAAATGACAAAAACGTAAAGAAGAGTAGATATTTGTGGAAATTTATATATTTTAGGAAATGCAAATAAGTTCTGTCAGCAAAGGAAATAGAGCAGATTATAGAAATGGGAGAAAAACTAGATATGTACACTGTATTGAAATATAAGAGAAGAGAAAGAGAAAGAGAGAGAGAGAGAGAGAGAGAGAGAGAGAGAGAGAGAGAGAGAGAAAGAGATACTGTCAAGTGGACAATGTGAATGAATGAAAAGGTCGATTGAAACGGGTCATCGCCGATGACCAATGAAAGTGAAATTTCAATGATATAGTGATTGTCGAATCTAAATTATTAAGAATTGTAAATTGTCCTAAAAGGAATAAAAACTGTGACGTAGATAATAAAATTATTGCACCAGGTTTCCGCTATAGTAAAAATTTAAATATCACTGACTTTATGTTTCAGAAAATTTCAGACAGGTTTCAAATACTACAACTTAAAACATTTTAATGCTCATGAGTGACAAAGAATCAGCAGCTATGTGATCTATAAATACTAGAAAACATTCATGTTTGTGTAGTTGTCTTTGCTTTTACAGAGTAAGATAGTTTGCAAATGTTTCGCCCTCTTTTTGCTCTCAACATAAACCCTTCTTAAGCACACTAAGGCAGACCACCTCATCTGGCTGGTGGTTGTGCTAGCTTCAAACCCTTTCCACAAATAAATTTTAAGCTCCACTCTCTCTGCTGACATTTGTAGGCATTGTCATCCTATAGCAGATGGCTGAGGATTCTAATCAATAGATTTTATAGAAATCAAAAAAATCTCTGGCCAGAATAAGTAGTTATTGGGGGGGGGGAGGGAAAGTCCAGAACCATGTTCTAGCACCTGCCTGCTACTCTAATAGAAAGTGTGTAACCTGCATCGTTGTCCAGATCCACATCACCGTGAAATCCTTCCTGATCCTTAAGAAGCTTTGGGCTTAACGCAGCCAGAGTCAGCCTCCTATGCATTAAAGAACTGCATAGGTTTTTAAATACAATACCATATTTCTTCCTACCAACTATGGCTCAATATGCTCTTAATGAATGGACATATATATATATATATTTGATTTTCAAGTTTTAACTCTTTCATTGATTTACGATAAGTGAACCTCCACATGCATTATCACCAAAGCATAAAATACAACATGTTTGTAATAAGCAAATGCATCATCCAGGTCAAATTCTAATGTGAGCTAAACTATAGACAATTACAGTTGCTCTTGTGATCAAGATCAGGGCCTAAACATGTACAGTATCACAGTCTAACAGCAGCTTTAAATGAATTTGACTTTCTGAGCAATAGATTTAAATGCAGCTAAAATATATATCTATGATTATGGCTTAATTTGCATGTAAAGTAATATAATTGCTGTATTGCAATAAGACAGGGTGATTATACAGAAAATTGTATGTGATAGTTTATGTCTCCTGAAATAGCTCCAACACCTTTTTCAAAAAATGACCTTAAATAGAGGTCAATTGCTAAGCATTTGTACATTGAGACTTGCATCTGAGCTTGTTTTTCTCCTGTGTATCTTAACAACAAAACAGAAATTAGTGACATAGACTCAAAGGTACACATAAATTTCAATCTATACATAATCTAAATTTATAACCCCAATGCATTCCTAGAAATTGCATCATGATTTAGTTCTTGTAAAGTGGATGATGCTTTCCCATAAAGGCAATTATAAAATTGCAAGAGTTTGCATTCCTCACAAATTTCTCAATAAAATCATAGGATCAATAACATGCTCTTAAAGCAAATATACAGCAACTACAACTTTTGCAGGTATCTGGAATAGTGAAATTTGGTATAACTTCCAAGAAATAGACAAGCAGATATTATAAACCTCATTCATACAGAGTTTGCAATGTACTTTAAAATGTGCATAAAGGAAAATGTTACCTTGTTATTATGAATCTTTGGAACATACCTCAGCCTTTCTAAACGGGTGGGAAGTTCAGAAGAGTAAAGCGATTGTTACATCTAGGCTCAAGAGTTTTGATGGGCTGGTTTGTATTTAATTTGTGCATGTTATGAAAAATATTAAAATTCAATTAATAATGGTTTTGTCCTACAGAGTGCTTTATTTCTTTGCCCATGTAAAAATAAATGCTGTTCAAAGAAGTTTGAACAGAATCCCGTTTTCCTCTAAGTAAATATTCTTCTCCTTGGAAGAAGCATTTGAAATCTTTCATTTGATCTTAAATTTGCTGAGTTTCTCCAAAGGTATTCAATACAGTTTTTATGGTTGGTCATAATGGCTTCACTTTGTCTCCCCCTACCCAAATATTTATAGGTAAAGAAAAATTCTGCATAGTTTTGCTCCAAATGCGCCTTCTTGACTTAGTAAAATTTTGTGATGGCTGCTAGTAGAACCAATATAGGTTTATGACCATGACTGCTGTTAAAAATAAATCTTATATATGTCTTTACGTAAATCTGTGTGTATGTGTGTATATACATATATAAACATTATACATATAATAAAATATTATATATATAATAAAACCATTACTAAGTTATTCAGAAACTTTGAAGATATAATCTCTCTCCACACACAGTCACACACACCCACATGAAATTTAAAATATTATATTACGTTTTCTGCCTTTCCTTAGATATGGTTGGGAAAAAAGTCTGAGAAATTTGAGATACATGCTAATTAGGCATCAGAATAGATGGAGAGAGAGAAGTGAAGAAAATAATTGTATATTGCAAGCACTATTCTCCAATAGGCTGAAATCCACAATTTTCTCTTTTATAGCAACATGCTTGGGACACTGGCAAAGAGCTTCTAAAATACCTTTGTGATGACTCACTGATTTTTTTAAGCAGAGACAAGAATTATTAGATATTAAGGAAAAACCTCTGACATAAAAGATCAAGAACAAATTGACAGACAAAATAATTTCAATTCCTATAACGAATATTGGAGTTCCTTGTGAAGTTCTTGTTTGTTTAAACGGCACACGTGCATGACACACGCACACACACACGTGCACACACCCCATTGGACTCATTTATTGGTAGAAATTAAATAGATTCTCAGAAAGCCAGCTGGAAACTTTTGGCAAATAAGTAGCTGGAGCCCTACTAAAATTTGTCCACGAGATGCAATCCTCCGGCATTTTGAATGCCATTGTCTATTTTAAGTTTTAGCTATTTTCTCTACCTTTACTTGCATTGCCTGATGGGGGATAGTTCAAACAGGAGAGAACTACGCAGGCAAACATTGAGCTCAGGTAGCATTCACATCCCTTCTAGATTTGGCTAAATTTAAACTTGCATGGACAACGCTAAGGGACAATCAGTTTATCCCTCTGGTGGCTGGAACATGATTTTACTTTGAATTTAAAATATGTCACAATTTCAAAAGTGTTAAAAAAGGAAATGTATATCTTAGAATAAAAAAGGACAATAATTTTACAGTCATCTTATTGGCTACATATATGCTGTTTAAGCAAGAGTCGTTTGGCAGAGGAGAAAGCAGTGAATTGGAAGGCTGAACTATAGAAAAATAACTCTAGGAAAAAAATTGATAATCTGAGAAAACGTAAAAGCCAAAGTCAAAGCCACACCAGAGAGATATGAACAATTTTAGAGAAACAGCAAATTTAACAGCAATATGGCAGATACAATAGAGTACATGGACATTCAGTCCATAGCTTGAGTGTGTGTGTGTGTATAAATTAGCATAGAAAAATGTACAAAGGCCTCATAAATGTGTATGAGAGTTTAGATGTATATCATCTGTCCCTTAAAAATTCACGTTGAGTAGATGAGATTATTAGGTCTTCACAACGGGGTAAATGCGTTTGTCAAAAGAAGAAGATAGAAGAGATCTCTCCCTGCTCTCTGCCCCGGGAGGACGCCGTGAGGAGACAGCTAGCTGCAAAGCGGGAAGAGAGATCTCAGCAGAACTCAGCCGTGCTGGCACCTCGACCTCACACTTCCCAGCCTCCGGACGGCAAGCAATAAATTTCTGTTGGTTCAGCCACACGGCCTAGGATATTCTGTCATAACAGCCCAAATGGACTAAGACATTGAGTCATAATGAAAACATAAGAATCTTAAATCGGGCCTAAAATGTCAGTCATGATACTGGAGAGTGACATTCTTTATAAAGCTTATTCTGGGGACATCTTGTAACACATTTTCAAAGCAACTTTTTAGAGTCATCTTCTAAATTAGGTTTCACAGACTATTTTTACATTTATATTTTCTTAAAGTGTGATCAATTACTGACTTTTCATCTCTCTACAAATCTTGAAAGAAGTTTATGCTTCTTATTAATAGCTTTTTATTACTGATTCTTTAATTGAGGTCATTATCCAACATATTACTTTATTATTTTAAGGAATTTATGTTACTTTATCATATTTTAGAGTCTTTTATTTGGTATAACCATTCCCCCCAGGTAAACAGCACATTATGCAGGCTTATTCTACAGAGCTTTCCAACTTTTGGTTAGAGGAATCCGAGAAGCATAAAAAGAGGCTTATCATGAAAAACACCGAATAAACATTAGTTTATTAGGAGACTTGACGAAATGGATGATAATCAGCAGCACACTGCTCATTGATTATTTTAATGTTCTTGGCTGTTATCTGTGCTTATAGAAACTAAATTATCTTGTTCTCAAAAAATAACGGTCTACGGTTGAAAAGGATGTGTCATTCACTAAGAATTGTGATTCTGCTCTTCGGCTCTGGGTAGAATGCTTCTGGAATGCAAAATCAGGGTTCACAAAACTGACGTTTTTGTTCCATTAACATTTAATTATTGGGTATAATCTTGCAAAAGGAGTAAAACATTATTCTGAGAATGATGATGGTGTTTAGGGGGAAAAAGATAATTTATCTTTTCAATGAACTTTTTCCAAAAGCTTTTCTATTTGTAGAAGCTATATTTTGTGCCAGTTTATCACATGGTTTAGTTAGAAATCTTTACCATGGTTTGTATTTCTTAGTCTTCACAAGGAACACTATCATTAGTTATTATAAGTCATATTCTATGCATTTGGGTTACCACGGAAATGGAATTTTTAAAGATGACCTTATGTTTTCATCACTAATAATATCTTTAACTATTTTCGTGGAAAAGTATAGCCATTATGGTATTAATAGTGCTACTATTAAGTTTTGTCATTCATAAAAATGTACTAAATAAAGCTTTCCAGAAAAATAATGTCTCCTGAATTTGTGAAAAAAGCAATTTCAAAACCATCACGATTTTTATAATAAAACTCTTAATAGAATTAAAATGTAAAATTGAAACTCCATGAGCTTGTTAAAATAATGTGCCCTTCTTCATAAGAGTAAATATTAAAATAGCATTTAATCATTTCATGGGAGCATTCACTTTAATTTAAGATAAAATGTAATAAAATATAAAGAAGTGCTATGTATTTAAATACCAAAATTTTTCAGAAATGTCTACTTACACACATACGCATACAACATACATATATATGAACACACACACACACA
>NW_011888841.1:3090723-3106982 GCF_000151845.1 Pteropus vampyrus
TGGAAAAGTATAGCCATTATGGTATTAATAGTGCTACTATTAAGTTTTGTCATTCATAAAAATGTACTAAATAAAGCTTTCCAGAAAAATAATGTCTCCTGAATTTGTGAAAAAAGCAATTTCAAAACCATCACGATTTTTATAATAAAACTCTTAATAGAATTAAAATGTAAAATTGAAACTCCATGAGCTTGTTAAAATAATGTGCCCTTCTTCATAAGAGTAAATATTAAAATAGCATTTAATCATTTCATGGGAGCATTCACTTTAAGTAAGATAAAATGTAATAAAATATAAAGAAGTGCTATGTATTTAAATACCAAAATTTTTCAGAAATGTCTACTTACACACATACGCATACAACATACATATATATGAACACACACACACACACGAGAATTTTAATGGAGAAAATTTTAAGGAAGGGATACGACTATTAACTTCCACTCGTAAGCCCTTCATCATACCACCTTACTTCTGCCATCCTAATTCTAGCTCTTTAGGGTTCATTAGTGTCTACCATGGAAGAATAAGAAAAAGATACACATAAACTTCAACTTGTCCTTTTTGCATGCATAGAGTATAGTGAATGATTAAATGGAGGAAAAAAATGAACTGTTTTGATTCAATTTTTAAACCAAAATATATTGGTATCTCTGTGTTTATTTAATTTGTAAATACCCACCTTGCACCAAAATGAATGATTCAAATGACTGAAAATTTGCTCTTTATATAGGGTATGGATAAATAGTAAATAAAACAGATTATCTAAATGTCAGTATTTAAGAAAGATGAAGTGGTTCCCTATGACCGTGTTTGAAAGTTAAGAGTCTTTCCTACCGACCCCACAGTGACCCCTCTCTACGTCCTTGTAACAATGGGCCAGTGTAGGGTAGACTCTATACACATCTGAGCATTTCTAGGATCTTAGCATTTCCAGGATCTAGTATTTAGTTTTGAGACCAACACGAGTGTCTTTACTAAAATACCTTTCTTTAAATAACTGTGTAGTTAAACAAAGATATCTATTTCCATTGTAAAACACATCTTTTGGCATCCATTGAATGCTGATTATTTTTGTCCATTTGGCCACTCTTTAAATGCTGGCACACTTTGCCCTAAAACTGATGATGTGATCATTTAGATTTGGTCCCAAGTTTACTAATATTAGTTGTATTTTATTGTTGTGACATATTTAAATGTTTTTTTCTTTTTTTAAATCAGATGAGTCTGAAAAGAAAGAAATGTGTTTTACTTATTTGAAAGCTATAGAAATATAAAAAAATAAGTTGCTGAAAGTACTCTTTTTTTTTTTACTAGATCTGTATAGGCTACCATAAAGTAATGAAGGCAGTGATCCATTTCTGAATCATTATGCCTTCAGATTACTTCATGAGAATTTTGAAATTCTCACCTGAATTTAAAGATATCCAATTTGTCATTTATGGGAGAAAGAATCTGCTGTCCTTGGACAGAGATCCACACGCAAAGGCTTCAGCTCTATGTCAAATCTTCAGCAAAGAAAATGCTACTTATTTGTTTTAAAACAAAATAAGATATTTAGAAAATACACATGTACCTCTCAAAGATGTACTGCTTAATCATCTTTTAAATTAGAAGGGTTCTGCATTATTTATGATTGCTTTAATAAGACCTTATAAGAGTTGTTATAGTATAATAAAAGTAACACTGGATTAGTAGTGAAGAGAAATCTGTTCACTGAGTTCTTATTAACCATATTTTCTTTATGAAATTCATGTTCCTTCTCTTTAAAAGAGTTAGACTGGATTAAATGATCCCCCAGGAGTATTTATATACAAGTATCATGGTAATTGGAAATGTTCAATTCTTAGTTCATTTGCACCTGAACAAAAAATGTTTTGGATATTGATAAGAGTTTTATGAAACTAAGAATATTTTCTGAAAAATCTTTGGAACATATCTCAGGCTTTCTAAACAGTGGGAGGTTCTGAAGAGTAAAGGGACTGCTACATCTAGGCTCAAGAGTTTCGATGGGCTAGTTTGTATTTAATTTTTCTCCCAGCAAATCCTGGAGTAGCAGTATGACTACTGTGATTCCCTGACAAACTATTAAAGGAATTTGACTTGTGAGCAAACAAAATTTAAATGATACAGTTTACTTAAAACTACAAATTGCATCACTCCTGAAAACTAGTCTGAGTACCAGTTCTGGAAAGGTTTTGAATTTTTGTATTGAATTTTAGCTGTTTCTTTTAGGGTAATGTGCATTAATTCAAATAATTTAGAACCAGTATGCTCTTTGGCAATTTGGGAAATTGTATAGGATTACCAATGAGCCTAGGCTCTATTATATATTCTCCATATTAATCTTGTTAAAATATGTTTTCTACTTAGGATTCTCATAACTACCATAATTTCACAGACACTTTAAGGATCTGCATACTACTTAAATTGTCATTCATTCACCCATTCAATGAGACTCTACTGAGTGCTTAGCATGCATCAGGCACTGTTCTAGCCACTGGGGAGCATCAAGTGAACAGACAGACACATACCCCTATCCTGTGTGGAGCATACATTCTGATCAAAAAGACAGACGATGAACAACATAAGTGGGGAAAAACATGATACGGTAATAATGGTAAGTAGAAAGGAGAAAAGCAGGGAAAAAAGAAGTGTATAGGAGGTGGGAAAAGGCCTCAAAGAAAAACAACAACTGAATAAAGCAAGTGAGGCTCTGTCTCTAAACGGAGAGAGAGAGAGAACTGTGGGCAGAGATATCGGCAAAGGCAAAGGACTGAGCGGAAATGTGCCACCTTCCTGGAGGAGAAACAAGCAGCACAGACAGCAGACCGGGCAGAGAGGGGACCGATAGGAGACCAGGCCAACCAATCCAGGGGCAGCGGACAGATGACTTGCTGCGGGCTGTGCAAAAAGCGACCCCTGAATTAGGGCCACGACACAGAGAAAGAGTTCAAACATTTTTGTAGCTATTTGGCATTAGTACTTGTGAATTTTATAACATGAGCATTACCTATTAAAAATTGTATAAATATTTTAAACTAAAAAATAGAATTTGTAGGATATGAATGTAATGCATCAAATGTATATAATGCTTAACTGATAAATAAGCAATGCGTTTCATGTTTTTAAAACAATCTTAAGATTTTTAATCATGACATCCGAACGTGGGATCAGTTTGACCTTTGTATGCCTTTTTAAAAACATTTCTATTAATTCGTTTTATGTATTTATTTATTTTTACAACAGCACTGATTTATGAAAACTGGAGGGGGAATGGTTCTTTGCCCCGCAGAGAGTTTGAGAAGCCCTGACTTGGGGGACTGTGACTCTCTCTCTGTGTAAGATGGGGCAACTGGCATGTGAGGGAGGAGAGACAGGATCTGGCTGAGTCCCCGCACAGTCCCTCTGGCTACTGTGCTGGGAAATGATCAAAGGAGGACAGGGGCCCAGCAGTGGACCTGAGTTACTGGCCGCTGAACGAACAGGTGAGGGAGGACGGCGACTCAGGCCGGAGCAGAAGCAGCGGCGCTAGTGAGAGAGTCTAGATATGTTTTAGAAGATAAAGAAAAAAAAAACAAAAAAAAACCGGAAGATCAAATACGAAATGTGAGATGAAGAGAAAGAGAAGAATCAAGGACGATTGTGACTGAGCATGGAGAAGAACCTGACATTCACTGAGGGAGGCAGACCTGGCTGGAAGAAGAAGAAGAAACTGCACATCGGGACCTCAGCTTTCGACGGTTCCTTTGGAGGGACCCAGTCAGGCCCCACGTAAGGACATCTCAGTCAGTGACTTGCTGCACATAGGACGGTGGTCCCATAAGGTTATCACGGAACTGAAAAATTCCTATTGCCTAGCAGGTCACAGCCGCACCAAGGTCATGACATCGGTCACGTGCCTGCAGCGATGCTGGAGCAAACCAACCCACCGCACTGCCAGTCACGTACAAGTGTGGACATACAGTTATGTCCAGTGCATAATATCTGATAGTGACAGTAAACGACTATGTTACTGGTTTACATATGTACTATACTGCACTTTCATTGTTCTTTTAGAGTTTCCTCTTGCTGTTTAAAGTTCGCAGTAACGCAGCGGTCCTGGAGGCCGGCGGCAGCCTTATTCTTCTCGCATTTCCTGCGTCTGTTGGTCGCATCGTTTTGTCTTGTGCTCGCGTCGATCTCGTGTTGTTTGGTGCGGTAACGTGCTGCATGGGTTTGCCACCCAGGAGCTGGGTGCTGTACCATACGGCCCAGGTGGGTGGCAGGCTAGACCCCTAGGTTTCTGTAAGTGAGATATGATGGTCACGAAACGACAAAATCACCCGAAGCATTTCCCTGAACGGTGAAGCAGGCACAGATGCACAGCCAGGTGAAGAAGGTCGAAGAGGAAGTGGTTTTAAGCAAGAAAGTAAATAAAGTACTGAAAATAATGTTTAGCAATGAAAGCATTCAAAAGGGGAGAGCAAGTGAAAAGATTACAATTTCAAACAAATAGACCCTGAATTGTTTATGTACCAAACCCTGGACTGGCCTTAAATGCTACAACATGTATTTTCAGATTTAATTCGTAAAGTGGTTCTTCCTAGTATTGCTTTACATTTTTTTTTCTTTTGTATGAGAGACTGGTGCTCAGAAGATTAAATATTTTGCTTATGAGAACATATAAAGGCAATAATAGGAAAACAAAATATAACAATAACTAGACTATATTGTCTTTATTCAATAATCATGGCTACCTTCATCATTTAATTTCATAGGCTAAACATTAGAAATGATATATTAAATATCTTGTTTGAGCTCTCACAGTTGGTAATCAGGGGAGACACAATTTCAGCACTGGTGGATAAGTACACAGGGGCCAAAATAGTAAACAGTTAGAGTCAACTGCTGAGCAAGTATTCACAGTTATGTACTTCCCATACCAGAGCTCAGGTGGTTCCTACTTTCTCAGCCTATTTCTTTTAAATGTATTTCTCAAAACTTGAGCATGAATCAGACCCCTGCAGAGTTTATTACATACAGATTACTGAGTTCCATCCCCAGAAATTCTGATTCAGTTTGTCTGGAGATGGCCCTTCATCTATATTCCCAACACGCCCTGGGGATGCTGATGCTGGGGCCTGTGGTTTGAGAAACACATTTTGAGAACCTTGCTCTATATTTACATATAATATTGCAAACCCCCAAACAGTACTAATGTATATAGTCTTTCTTAATATAATCAAGCCAGGCCTCATACATTCAAAGAGAGGGCACCTGTATTTGAATGTATTATCAAAATGATTTTCTCGCTTGGCCCCCTGCAATATAAGGTATGTTTCCTGAAAGAGACAGGCAAAACCATGATGACAATTTTACAAGGAGTGAAATCGTGCTGACAGCAGGCAGTTTCTTCCAAGCAGAAAAGGGGTGTCACACTCAATTAGCTCTCTGGAACTGTGGTCAAAGGAGCCAGGTGAACAGCTGTATTACGAATTCACTTATTTTTTTCATGTGATTCATAGAGAGACTATGCTGAAGATGTCAATAAGACAGGAGAATGCAAAAAATGGGAGAGACTAGGATAATAATGCAAAAGGTAGTAGGGTCAGCTAGCTCCTCCATACAAATATCTCTCAAAGCGATTTGCCCTTATGTGTCATCATTTATTCATCTGATATACTAATTTCATAGTTATATTTTTCTCTGTAAACTGTGCTTATTATTCACCTTATATCATTGTTTTGTTTTTCAAATTTACTGAAAAAAATTATAGTAGAATTTATAATTCACTTTACCACTGCTGTATTTAGTAACTCCACATAAAGCTCTTAATACACTTTTAGGCATCCAGCATTTGACATCCTGCTAAATTCCCCACATAATAAATTAAGGGGAATATTTAATAATGTTGCACACAAAAGCGTTCCTGAAAATGCACTTTTAAAGGAGTATCTCTAAATGTCTTTCAATAGCCATAACCTCTACACTTTATATTCTTTCTTCCATTTTTTTTGGCTTCTGGGAAACAGAAATGAATTTTCCAAATACCTTAGTTTATTATACTGTTCTAATGCCAAATAAAAAGTAAAACGTATTAGTGAAAATGCCTGAAATTAAAGTCACTAGAATGTGTTTTTAAAATGCTTAGTTTAAAAGGCTAGCCTCAAATGTTCAAATTAATTAACATCTCTGCAGATTGTAACATGCTGCGATGGCATTAAGTGATCTAGGCTGCCAGCCATATTTAAAGAATTTCCATTTCCACCAGTTATTTCTCTCATTTCATTTCATTTGAACACATATTGTCACTGTACTATTAGGTGATAATACACATACTTTCTCAAAGTTTAGTAAGGAATAAAGATTTCTTTCTTTCATTAATAAGTAATCTAAATAGTTATTATTCTCTTTTCTTTAAAAAATTGTACTAATTTCAACAATTTAATTTTTTATGTTAAAAATTGTTCTTTATGGGCCACATTCTTAACCTCTCTTACACTGGAGAAATTTATTTACATGGACCTGTACTTTAATGAATATATAATTATACATTTTTATGTTAAAAATCTTAAGGTTGTTTTAAAAACATGAAACTCATTGCTTATTTATCAGTTAAGCATTATAAACATTTGATGAATTACATTCATATCCTACAAATTCTATTTTTTAGTTTAAAATATTTATACAATTTTTAGTAGGTAATGCTCATGTTATAAAATTCACAAGTACTAAAATATACTTCTCTTAAATTTTGTCCCCAAATCCTCAGTCTCCTTTAACAAATTGTGGAATTTCTCGATAAAAAGCTACATTTCAGGCTCGATGGGAATATTCTTAATGGCTGCCTAATGCATGTCACTTTCGTTCCCACCAACAAGTGAAAATAACTCAGCAACAGAGTTAACAAAATTCATCAATAAACACAGGTAGATATACATATTTTATACAGAATTTACATACATATTTTTAATATCTCACTAAAGATATGTTTAAATGGAGTTTTCTTTCCCGAAGTGTCCACCAATAGATGACTGGATAAAGAAGATATGGTACACATACACGATGGAATATTACTGAGCCATAAGATGAAATACTGCCATTTGCCACAACATGGATGGATTTTGAGATAATCATCCTAAGCGAAATAAGCCAGACAGAAAAAGTTGAAAACCATATGATATCATTTATATGTGGGATATAAACCTAAAAGCAACAAATTAACAGAGACTCATGGACATGGCCAGTGGGTTAGTGGTTATCAGAGAGAAGGGGGAGGAGGGAGGTAGATGGGGTCAAAGGGGTCAAATATGTGGTGACAGTAAGAAATCTAATTATGGATTGTGAACACACAATGCAATATGTATATGACTTACTGTTGAACTGTACATTTGACAGTTATTGGATTTCATTAACCAATGTCATCATGATAAATGAAAAATAAATGGAGTTTTCTTTTTAAAACTGAGATACCGACGTTTGGCTATATTATTTTATTTTTATATTATATTACGTTATATTATAATACTATCTTATATTTTAATTCTACAATTTTCTCAAGAAGTTCAACAAGCTACTAGAAAACCAGAACTGTCAGTTTTTGCCAACTTTATTTTAGTTGTATTTCTCATAAATCAAATATTATGTCTTGCTATATTATTTTTTGACAGAAAAGGGAATACAAATCTAGTTTGAAAGATAACTCATATAAATTTTGTAACCAAAAGGAACTGTTAATGGACAGTGAAGATCATGGCTGTAACACTGAGTTTCAGAATTTTTCAAAACAAAGATACAAAGAGGGAGCTGCTGTCATTACTTTAAGAGCAGAAGAAAGTAATAATAGGTATACCTGCAACTTTCCAATAACTTCAGTAAAATACAGACGACATAAAAAGTGTAACACATAAAGGAACACTAGTATTATTTCTTAAAAATTTGCATGTTTCAAGTCATCTCACGAAAGTTATGAGCGCTTTTGAGAGCCGTGTTCTATCATTTTTATTGAAATTATTTTAGAGAAAATAAATGAACATTTTACTAGTATATGAAAAGTAATTAGATTACAATAAGAAGAAAAAACATATTTTCTCTTGTTAACAGTGAATCAGGTGTTAGTCTCATTCCTCTTGTGAGAGGAAAGTGTCATTCCATATTCTATAACTCAGCTGACTCCTGTTTCAAAAATCTTTTTATCAGAGTGCCAGAAAATAGATTGTTTTATTTATAATTCTCTCAATTTCCTCAGTTTTTTCCTAAGTTTTAGAGTGCTGACATGTGATAAACTTTCTTGTTAGTCTTGGAACAGATAAAGCATACTGTAACTAATGGCATTTGTCTAGAGAAATTTTTGGCAATATCCAAAGTATTCTAAATACATTAGTTTTAAAACAATATACAATCAAATTTAATTTCATCTGTTTCTTTATCCTGGGGGGTGGCACATACGCATGTCTACTACACTAATATTTAGTGTGGTTATATTATATTTCTTTTGGGTAATAATTGGCTAGAGGCTGAGATGATCGTGGAAGGTAAAACAAAATATGTAGAAAAAGATGATCTGTGGAGTTTAGGAAACGCTGGGAAAATTACTGTGTTGAAAATTTTTGTGTAATACAATCGCAATATCTGTAGTAGATGAAAAGACAGTAAATCAGATTCTCAAGTTACGAAAGCTGTCACTTTTAACAGCTGAAAGGTGAGGCAAGTGCAGTGGAAAAAACGAGAAAATGTTATTGAAAAGACTTGAAGTCCTATAAAAATGAAGTAGAAATGAAACGGAGGTGGAAATCAGGATGGTGACTGGATGTGTACTCATGTTACTAATATAATGACATTTTTGTGTCTTTCACAGCTAGGAGATGGCTATTCTAAACAAGAGCTACCAATAAAAGGATAATTCAAAAAGTAGTTTCAAATAAGGACAGACCTGTGTTAGATGATACAAAGATCAAACAATAATAAACGCCATGCCTAGCTACTACCTTAGATTAAATTTTACTGCCACCAGTATGGAGATAGTCTTCAAAATTCCGTCTCATGTTATCAGTGCTCATTATTATAAATATGAATAAATAATTGGAAATACTAAGGCTGTGGAATGTAGCCATGCAAGTTAAATTCCACTTGAATGGTGTCTACCAGGTTTGGATGGTGCACAAACGAGTGTGTGTCATTTCGCAAAGCTGAGGAGAGAGCTACATTCAATGGGTTGTAACTATTACACAGCAGATGGTATAAATGCAAAAATGCTTTTCATTCTTTTTCACTTGTTTTCATTTGAGAGGATTTTTAAATTGTGTGTGTGTGAGACAGAGAGTCACTCAGAATCAGACAAATACAGTATTTAATGCACGGTTTGCTGATGTCGAGCTTGTTACTTAAAACCACTCACATGATGAGTTTACAGAAAAAGAAAATTTAATATCTTTATGACAAGAGTGCACAAATATTGCTACCATTCACTTACAAGAGAATTGGAATGAGTTTTAGGGTAATTGGTTGTATTTTTAGGCAGTCTAGTAAAAGAAATTTGTGGCTCTTCCTGTTATATGAGGCCTGTTATAGGAGGAACATTTTCTGTTCTTTATAACTTTTCACTGATTTCCAACTATAGTTGCCTACGTCTATTATAACATCAAGCTGTTTGGATGGGGGTCACCACGCTTTTCTATCTTTCCTGTTTTATGAAGCTAGAGTTCTGAATGAAAGGGGGACGCGTTCTAATGGAATTCTCCCCTGGGGCACATCAAGTCATTTTCTACAATGACACACTAAGAAAGGCAATTTATGATGTGTGACTGACTCTAATGCGACTTTTTCATCATTTCATTTGTTTTCCATTAGTCAGAAAAAAGACATATGAATTACATGGAAATCTTTTTATTGTACTCCACGGGGGTTTCCTAGTACATCAGAATTCTGATGGAACACAATATTTTATAAAGCTTCTGAAAAAAATGGATGTTTAAAAACATTTTTTTATGTTCAAATCTCTATCAAGAATTCCTAAAACATTCTAAAAGGGCATATAGCTTTTTTAAAACTTGCAAGTGTCTTACGAAATGTATTTTTAAAGATAAATGTTTCCTTAAAACTTTCATCAGTACTTTTAAACAATTTTTAATTATTATAATTCAGGTTTCTGAAACCTTTGTGATTCAAATATAAATCAAATAGAATCAGAGCTAGTGGCTCTGGTTGTATAATTTAAATCAATAAAGCCCTATTTTTAGTTATTTTATCTGTCCTCAATCATAATTTTCAGTTCCTCTATTTGGGTTTCTAATAAATCATCAGCTAAAAATATATAAATATAGCTATGGAGAAAATATTATTTATCATCATATATGACATATTTAGAGTATTTACATAACATCTTCAGTCCGGCTAGGTTTTTCTGCTTACGGTATATCCACCATTATTGTCCCTTTCCACTCCCTGGTTTCACACCAATTTCTTGGATGTTCTTTTCATTAGATTTTCACTATTAGTTCCACTCATTCTCCCACCTTGTCTTGCCCTCTGTTTATCCTCTTCACATGCTTACTGCCTTGGCATTACTTGAGATAAGATGAAGAACTCTACATAAGGCAACATGTGGGTAAAAGTAAAGTAGAAAATAATGATCTACTAAAAATAACAACGTACTTCGGAGTTTATTCTACATGTGGCATTAAAAGTCAGATAATAGTAGCAAAACAATATAAGATAAATTGTAAAGAGTTTTAAGACATTATAAATTCTCTGCTATGTTCTGAAGTGGTAAAGCACCTTTATATGGTGTTTTTTGAAAGTAAATTATGCATGTTGCAATTGCTAGTATAACTATTAAAAGATGATATAAAAATAAAGTAGAGAGGAGGAAATGATCTTAAAAATTACTTAACTTATCCTGAAGAGAGCAGAAAGGTGCAGTGGAAGGATCAAGAAAAAATAGAATAGAGTAAGTACTATTATGGTAACTTTATATTTAAACATGTCAGAAACTGTAAATGGGATTAAATACTTCAGTTAAAAATAAGAATCGGCAAATGATATTAAGAAGTAAAGCAAAAAATTAGAAAATGCATGACAAAAAAGTGCAATCACCAAAAAAATAAACAAGTAGTACAGACCAGATGTCCTGTACGACCAGACTGAATTCTAAGATGCAAACCTGAAATTATTTTAGTTGCGCCTGAAGATCTCTCTTTAATAAACGTTTCCATGTAGGCTGTTGATGAATTTTTTCGGTAAATTTTTATCTCTGAAAAGGTTTCTATTTTACCATCACCCTTCTCCAAATTAGAGATTAAATTTTTGTCCCTAATCATTTATAAGGTTTCCATCTGAGGTGATTGTGGTTCAGGAGCAGTTGTGAGAAATAACACCAAGGTCCACGCACCCTTCCCACCTCTCTCCAGAAACACTCTGCAAAACTACGGCGCAGTTTCAGCGCCTGGAATGACGTCGACGCATTGACGATACGGCACGGTTCTGTCATGGCGAAGGTCTCCTGTTTCCCTTCATAGCCACAACCCTGCCCTTCTCGACTCTTCTGCATTGCTACACTTTTATTATTTCAAGAATGCTATTAAAATAGAACCTTTTGGGATATGGTTTCCTGCCCTCCCCCACACCCCCGCCCCAGGCCTGGTGCTCTGGTGACCATCACAGCTGCAACTCGTGTTGGTGATGCTTCCATTTCGCTGCTGTGTACTTAGGGTTCTAGTGTGGGTGTGCCTCAGCCTGGGTAAACGCCTAGGAGCGCGATGGCTGGGTCGCCCGGTATTTGAATGTGTGGTTCTTTTGAAGAAACTGCAAAAAATGTGTTTTTTTTGTTTTGTTTTGTTTTGTTTTTAACAATCCCACATGCAATGTAATCACTCCATCAGGTCTCTCTGCTTTCTTACTAGCATTTGGTGACTGCGTATGTGTTTAGATATTCTAGTAAGTGCAGTGATATCCCCCTTTTTAAGTTCTTTTTGGTCATTGTGATTTTAATTCACATTTCCCAAATAGCTATTTTTGTGATTTCGTTTGCTATGCGTATATTCCACACGTCAAAACAAAATACATATGGTATGCTGGTGTATAAACCTGTCAAACATTAAAAAAAAAAAAAAGTAATATTCTTTCTGGCATAATTCCTCATTTTGTTAAAATGTTACGATATATCATTTTCTTACAAGTCTCAATATCATAGTCTACTTTTTTATGCAATCGAGGAAATAACTTGTAGGACTTTTGAAATATTAAGCCAGGGCATTCACAAGGACAATGAGACCAAATCGGTATGATTTCTCTTGGCAACATTTCACAAATAAATATGTAGAGGAACTCCAGAGTGAAGAGATGTTTATTGGTGGCTGAATGCCTGGAGGGGTGCATACAAATACGGTTTCAAAGGCTTGGACTGACTTTGATATAACCTACAGTCTCCTCTGTCAGGGCGCTATGTAAATGTGCTTATTATGCCTAAGTTGTTTCCTCCAGTTTTATAGGAAGCATCACAGAAAAAGAGGAATTTCTCAATTACATCTCGACCGTGTGATGGCCACAGTTTTTAAACAAGTCTCAAGGACACATTTTTCCTAGGTTTTATTTTATGCATTTCTTTCAATTCTTTTACTTGCTCCAAGGTTCCAATCCCTTCCTGGCTTCCCTCTTTTTCTTAGTCGATGGGGAAAAAAAATGAGGGGAAATCGGTGACCGAAATCTCTGGAGGGCTACATAAGAGGGTTACACAGAGACCACAGAAAGGTGACAGGTATGTCAAAGGTCATTTCCCCACTGTGTTCAGAAATGGAATAGGGAATGACTGATGTCTCAGAGTTGTCTCTAACTTTTCGAGAAAACTTTCAAGGAAGACTGTCACTTACTTTGGAGCATGGCACAAACTGCCCCAGTCTCTTCCTATCATATGCCTCACAGTGTTGTTCTGGGGGGGTGGCGGGGCAATGGTTCTCAAAACCTAGTCCCCTGAATATTTGCCTCTAAATCCCTTAGAGATATGAATGCAAATCTGTAGTCTTCTGACAATGAATGACAATCTCTGGGTTTGAGCTCCAGATTATGTCTTTTTAGCAAGCTCCTGGATAACTTTTATGTACTTTGAGAACTACTGGGTTACCAGCATCTTGCAAATAAACATCTCTTCATTTGTCTGCACTTTGCTCATGACCAAATTATTACAACTTATTTTCAAGGTAATGTCACTGTGGAACTATAAAATTCTCCTAATATGTTGAAAATATGTGATATAGTTCATAAATACTTCTTAAAAAGAAAGGAAAAGAATATAAGACTGCAAAAGTTTTCACATTTTCATGTTAAATTTTAAATAAGTTTGAAATATTTAACAACAAAGGTGCCCCTGGTGTGCTTGGTACGACGTAGACCTCAACCCCAGCAAACAACATGACTGACAGGCACACCATAGATACCATGTTTCCCTTTCAACCAATGGACTGAGTCCTGTCCCACCCAATCAAAACTGTTTCAGAACAACCAATCAGAATGTGTAATACTGACCAATCAGAACTGAGCAATTGGGATCAATCAGAACAGTACAAGTTTAGATACCTCATTTACATAAAACAGACCAAATTAGGAACCTGAGCAGGAACATTTTGTATAAAAAAATGGACTCACCTTTGTGTCTGCTGAGCACAGGTCTGGTTTTTGCTGGTGGCTGCATCTCCCTGGTTTGCAGGCTGTTCACCTGAATAAAGTCTCTCTTTTTCTGCACCAGTACATTTTGGATTTGTTTACAACACTATAGCCCTTTTATTCATCAACTCCCTCCAGGCCACAGATACAAACCGCCTTAGAATCCAGACCTCAGAATGAATCATGCAGAGCTACCAGCCAGGCACATACCCACTCCGTGCCATCCCCTGCACAGAGAGCACACTGCATTCTGGTCGTCACCCACCTCTCTGGGACCTGTGAGAATTCATCTGCGGTCCCTGCGGAAGCTGAACGTTTGTCAAAAGCAAAATCCCCTAATAACGTTAATTACTTGACTGAATCAATCCTGGACTTCTTAGCTTTCTCTGAAACCGGCTTTCTCCTCTACTCCCACCCAATAAAGAATCTTTGGCAATCAAGATAAATGAAGTTTATATTACTTTCCCCATAGTACTTACATTTGTAGTCCTGTAAGGGTGGATGTCACTTCCAGACGCTTCCTGTGATGCACCCTCCTGGAAAGAAAAATAGGTTTTAGAAGCACATCCCACGCAGGTCTATCCTGATGCAAATATGCACCTTCATCTGGTCAGTGCCTCTAACTCAAAGCACCTGGGTTGCCCTCACTCTCTCTGGTGCTTATTAATCCACATAGGGGATTGTCATCACTTAAAAATCCCCATAGAAGATCTTTCCACATCTCTGGCTTACCAGTCACTTAGGTTCTTGACTTACAATGATCATGACCTCTACTCCATATCAGCCACCCACTCCTAGAAGATTCGACATAAAATCACTAATATCATACTTTAAAAAAAATAATTATCACCATCTTTCTCCTCTTCTACAATCACTGTCTTAATTATAAAACATGCAAAACTGAATGCATGAAATGTCCACACAACCAGCAAAATGTTAACAGCAATGTTTCCATTAATAAAAGTGCACTAATGACATTTCATAGACTAACATATCCATTTAAAATTTTTTTTTTTTAATTTCCACCAAAAGTTTTTCAGTATCTAAGTTGTGGCTTAGCAAATAAATCACAGATGCATATATATACTTTTCCATAAGGATCATGGATTTACTGCTAATGATTTTAGTGCAGTATGTTGCAATTATTTCAAAACATTGTTCATAAAACTATTTTTTCATAACTCTATTTTTTCTCATTGATATGTATCACCATAGACGTGAGATCAACAACCAAATGCTTACTACTGAGGCTGCCACATCTGGCCTAACAGAGATGAGATATACCTTCCCCTCTGGAAAAAAAAAAATAGAAAAAAACATGAAAAAATATATTTTAGATACTGGGCATCATAGGAAAGCAATCCCTGAGAAAGGGAAATGTAAGGTTAGAACTACATTTACCCTGATTATTGTGTTGAGAGAGTTTCCAGGATTTAACTTAGAGGGGGTCGAATCCAAGTGGAGCTCAGCGTTGGTCTCTCTGAGCGTAGGACACAGACCAAGGCAGCCAGAGTCGGCACAACAGAAGGCAGGAGAGAGAGCTGTGCAGAGAGCACACCCCAGAGATCTGAGAGTCCACCCCTCAAATATATAGCATGCGATGCAACCGATCGGCACATGAATGTGATGCAAAGCTGGGGAAAGAATGCTCTGAAAGGAACAGAGGGCACAGCGCCCAGCACTCACAAAGGGCCAGATTAATGCCTGTGCCAGCATCCCAAGATCAGAAAAACTTGATTCACGAAATGTTGGGTAGAGAATTCAAGACCTTATATCAGTATTAGGTAATAATTAGCCCTAGACTGAGCACATCTCTGGAACTGCCTAAAAAGACATAATCAAGACACAAAATGACAAACTATTTCCAAGTACCTTGATTACAAAACGACAAAGCTCAAGAATATTTATAGGAACCATCAGCTATCCAAATGGCCTGTGGTCACATAGTGTCCCTTCCACTGTATTCTACCTGTTGAAGCAACAGTAAACTTGAAGGTAGGTGTGCCGAGGAATGTGGGGGCCATTTAAAACTACCAATTTTATCTCAAACTTATTTTGTTGTTACTGCCTGAATATTAGTATTGGATTTACTGAAAAAATTATAGAAACCACTTAATGATTTCATAACTCAGAGAAAATGGGGCTATTACGAAAGGTAGAGGCAAGTGGAAGCACTGAGGACTGAGGATTCCACTACCAAACCAATAACAATTTCAAAAAAAATTTTATACATAGAGAAGCCTCAGATCACACTGATATGTGTGAGATGCGGATATGATTATTTGCATTGCTTCCAAATTTAATTCTTGAGTTTGGCATATGGCGAAATCCAGGGAAATTTGATAAAATATTAAAAACTAATTAGCAGTTGTGGTCATAGCTTCTGTTCCTGGCATGGTATTTCTACTGGATCAAATGAATAATCATGGCAATTGGTACACAGCAATGAGTTGAGCTAGATTTTTTTTTTCCTGTGATTTTCCACATAGACCACAAAAATTATGTCATAGTTGTAGCTGACTACTGGTTGACCCTAAATGGTCCAAGTACATCAATATGAAATAGATGAGCAGACCACAACCATCCTATTGCAAGAAATATCTAAGAACTGAAAGGGC
>NW_011888841.1:3107032-3117936 GCF_000151845.1 Pteropus vampyrus
TGAGCACATCTCTGGAACTGCCTAAAAAGACATAATCAAGACACAAAATGACAAACTATTTCCAAGTACCTTGATTACAAAACGACAAAGCTCAAGAATATTTATAGGAACCATCAGCTATCCAAATGGCCTGTGGTCACATAGTGTCCCTTCCACTGTATTCTACCTGTTGAAGCAACAGTAAACTTGAAGGTAGGTGTGCCGAGGAATGTGGGGGCCATTTAAAACTACCAATTTTATCTCAAACTTATTTTGTTGTTACTGCCTGAATATTAGTATTGGATTTACTGAAAAAATTATAGAAACCACTTAATGATTTCATAACTCAGAGAAAATGGGGCTATTACGAAAGGTAGAGGCAAGTGGAAGCACTGAGGACTGAGGATTCCACTACCAAACCAATAACAATTTCAAAAAAAATTTTATACATAGAGAAGCCTCAGATCACACTGATATGTGTGAGATGCGGATATGATTATTTGCATTGCTTCCAAATTTAATTCTTGAGTTTGGCATATGGCGAAATCCAGGGAAATTTGATAAAATATTAAAAACTAATTAGCAGTTGTGGTCATAGCTTCTGTTCCTGGCATGGTATTTCTACTGGATCAAATGAATAATCATGGCAATTGGTACACAGCAATGAGTTGAGCTAGATTTTTTTTTTCCTGTGATTTTCCACATAGACCACAAAAATTATGTCATAGTTGTAGCTGACTACTGGTTGACCCTAAATGGTCCAAGTACATCAATATGAAATAGATGAGCAGACCACAACCATCCTATTGCAAGAAATATCTAAGAACTGAAAGGGCAATTTATAGGCTTTGATCATTCTAGAGTCATTTTTGTATATGTTCTAGTTCTAAATATTCTATATTCTTACCCATCACAGAGAGTTAAATCATACTGAGAATGGTAACGTAATCCTTTTGGTTTGAGTGTATGAATTTGCGGATTAATGTAGAAGTGTTAAATTTCTCTGTTTTTAAAACACAGGCCACAAAGATTGACAATTTAAAAATAGTAGTGTCTCATAGAAAAACCACATTAATGGCTAGAATTATCCTCTTTTAGATCAATAGAGATGTCATGTGGATAGAGATGTGCTTGATTTTAAAAACTTTTAAATGGTATTACAACTTTAAGTTAATAAATGAGCAGAAATACCCGGAAATGGTACTGTATCCTTTATTTTATTTCCATTTAGAATGAGCAGCTACCATAAAAAATTTTAAGTATTCTTCTTTGTGAAAATAAGATAATTTATAACCTTAAGGTAATATGGCCTTAATTACATGAAATGCACTTTAAATATTCATTAATGGTGTTTGTATTCATTTTCAAAAAATTTTAAAGTAATGCTCATTTCAAGTCATTCCATTCATCTTTAAATTGATTTTAATTTTTTCAGTATGGCAACTTAAATTCCATTCCTAACTATGGTTCATTGAATACGTGGCTCATCAGTCTTTCTATGAGTCTGGCTGATTCACACTGTCCCATACAGTGAGTCTCGAATGTATCAAGACTGTAGGCGACAGAAAAATTACAGAGACACTTAGAGTGCGGTGTTGAGGACTCATATCACATTCATACAAGCGGGTTACATTTTTGCCAAAGTCTTTCAAGAAGAGCTGATAATCAATGACTCATGACTAATCATACTCTAAGAAGAGCGAAGTGTACAAATAGTGCTTGTAAACAGAATATATTTATTTCATTAACTTTAAAAAGCTGCCAATTATGTATCATTATTTTATACACATTACAAAAGGAAATCTGTTGCCGATTAAACTGTTTAACAATACTCTGTTACTACTTATATATGTTCCTTATTTGATACAAAAAAAAAAAAACAAGTTGAATGTGGTCTTTTATTTGAGTTATTTAGTTTGGGTTTCCTGAAAAAAAGAAAATGGGCAAGAAGTAAATTAAATATTTTTAAATGCATGCACAAAGTCCAGTTCTTCCAAATAATTTTTTGACTGATAGCTAATGCTGACGCTTTGCTACAGAAGACATCATTTGTGTCATCGAGAGAATTGGGGACGTCACTTTTCTTGAAAGAGTGGCACTTCTCTTTCATCTTTAGGATTTTCTTCCAGGCAACAAGGGAGTAGCCAGAAGATCACAGGCGTGGGTTTCAGCTTCAGATAGTCAATCAAGTTCACACTAGTCTAACCCAACAATTTTGAGCAATGTTACAGAACAGGGGAGCAGAAGAGTGTGCAAAGCAACATCGTGGAAGCCTCATACACATAAAATATGGCTCTCAATGTCCCTGTCACCAAATAGGGTGTGTTTGGTCTTGAGACAAAAGTGCTTATAAGTGAGCATCACATGGAAAGCAGAGAGATGGAGAGACTGTCTGCTTAAACCTCTTGCCTGTCAATTTGCACCTTAAAGGGTATAAATCTACTTCTATTTTAGTGCTGTGGAAGTCATAAATCACGTGTTGTTTTTTTTTTTAATCGTAATAGCTAGTTTTTAAAACTTGGAAGCATTCTTGAATCAGTAATTAATACATAGTGACTTCAGGAAGATGTCTTCAACTGGGTACACAGTATCAACTAATATTTTCAAGAATTTTAATTGAGAATAAATATTTCTTCACTTTTCCTTAACACTGGAGTCATTGTTAAACTTCTAGTCTCTTTGGTATCATCTGGTATTATTTTCCACCGCCTTCTAATTTGGTTTGCAATTCATGTCTTTCTTTCATATATTTAGTCTATTTTTTATTTAGATTTATCCACATCTATTTTGAATTATTCTTTGATATCAGTTTCTGGAGGTATTAATCACCTTTATTGTTTCTGCATACCATTACTCATAGTAGCCATTAAGGAAATTTGATAATATTCCATCAAAAATTTATTGAGGTTTTTCACAGGGGTGGAGTGATGAAAGTATAAATCACAGCACCATGTTACCAAAACTGGAAAGGATTCATTGCTTTTTAACTTAATATCAAACTTTCATGAAATACAATTTTTTTCTATTCCTCGCGGTTCTCTAGTAAATTATTAAGATAAATAACATCAATCTGTAGGATAGTATCCTCTCAGTAAAAGGGTTTCTCTCTGTCCCTCCTGCTCTTCATGGATGAGGACTCTATGAGGTTACGGTGAGATGAGGTTACGGTGGCATTCCATGTTGTCATGAAAGTGTAATTTTCAAGACAGGAGGACAGAACATATCTTATGTAATGTCTTAATGGTTTGATTTATATATTTTAAATATTTAGACGTGGGGTATGTGAGCCTTCATTTTTATACTTGATCTAACCCTGCAGATGATAGGGGCTGGTCTTATTTCAGAATCCGATCAATGCAAATGTCCAAAATACTCATGAATTTTCCTTTATGCTGGTTCGATGCAAATAAAATGGAATAGGTGTTTTTATATTTACAGGTTATTTAAATAATATTTTTACCCAAGTTTCTCTTCTTATCCTGTCAGTGCTCATCTCTTTTAGGTAGAGAGATAATGTAATAAAACTGGATAAATACTGCATAAGAAGTATTTTAAATTTTTTTCCTTTAACTCACTCCTTTCTCTTGTTAGTAAAATGTAAAATGCCGATGTTTAAAAATGTAATTAACACTATGTATTTATTCAGTCTGTCACAATTTTCACCTCCTAAAACTAATGAGATTTTGAGCTACTTCCTTCCAGGTTTCTCTCAGGAGTGGATGTGTTAATGATGTCTGTAACACACCCCTGTGCTGTAGCAGGGAAATAAGAAAGTGTCAGGCTCAGACACCCTATCACATTTTGAGCTGTGATTTCTAAACTAAACAACTGGAATTTTCTTTAATAAATTTAAGTTTGGGATGGTTATCAAAGGAAAATTTTCACTGATTATTTGCATTTTCTTTTGCTTACAAACTGATAATGTGATCTGTGACTATAACTGTATACCACTTATGATGTTACTAATTTCTTAATGCTGTTATTCAAATTTGAGTTTCAAACATAACAAAATAATGTTTATTACTGAATATTGAACATTTTTGTGAATTTCAGAGCTTAGAGCTTTATGTCACAACTCTGATGATCATTTGAGTATATATCAATTCAAATATATAACTGAAATTTTTAGTTGAGTTGACAGTATTCAAGAAGAATGATCAAATTACAAGTGGCCATTTTAACCTAGAAGTTCTTAAATCTGAGTTATCACTGTTCTCCAAAAATGTGCCTAATACTTTTTTTAACTATAGGGAATAAGATCACACAATTTGTAGCATAAAATTTTTAAATCATGAGGAAAAAATTATAGGTTGTAAATAATGCTAAAGTAATTGCACTAAGTTGAGATGTATAGTGGCCTTATAATATCTTTTCAATGGTGCCCATGGAATATAAAGTAATTCTCTATGTTGTGTACCTGTTCTCCAATTTAGTGGGTCCATCCTGAACATTATCTCATTTTCTCTTGTGTTCTAAGATAAATACATTTGATACTTTTTAAAATATCATGTTTTGAAACATTTAATATAATGCAAAGCAAGGCAGAAGACCATATTTCAAATATCTGATTTAATAGCACATATAGTTTCTGACACTTTCAGTTGAAAATTTGTCAATGTGAAAATGATGCATGATGTAACATTTTTAAATCAATTTCCCCCCCAAGGTTTTGATTAGATTACTTCAAAATGCACAACAGTGAGAATTTCTGAATATTATATTTAAGTGATAGAATTTTAAATTCCAAGAGCAAATTCTAGGCATTAAACAGCATTTGTTAATTGAAATAATTTTTGGTAATATGCTTTAAACTTTAAGTGACTGATGACTTTCTTTCCTAGAATGTTGACTCGTTTGTTCAATTTTGAAAGAAAAAAAAAGATTGATAGCACAAATACACTCATATTTACTTTACTATATTTCAGGGCCTTTTATATCTTCTGTATATATAAAACAATGAGCTAAATTTCCTGACATACCACAAGAGAATTTTTTCTCTCAATCTTTAATTTTGAAGTAAAATAGATATTTTTAATCCTGTTAACTAATATATCTCTTACTCTACCACCATGAACAATTTAATTCATTTTAATTGACAACGGAGTCAGAACAATCAATATTTAGTGAAAAACTTGTAATTTTCTTTTCTATTACAACTTTTCCACTGGACAAAAAAATAGTTTTGCATTGAAGCTGGGAGTTCTTAAAGCACAATTTCACATGAAAAGAACTTCATTTTTCTTTTTTATAACACATCATTACAACGCACAAAGCATTCTCTCTCTTTTAACAATCCTATGGACTAATTGCTCTCTTTTTTTAAGAGAAGCAGAAAATGAGATTCAGATGGAATATATATTAGAACTATGATTCGAATTTTGGATGCTTGCTGTATACTATAAAAGTATTTCTCTTCTGCAATAGCTACCTTTGTAGAGTCTTCAAACAGTCTTCAAGTACTTCAGGCGGCTTATAAAAAAGAAATGGGATGTATCACTCAGGGTCACTACAGGAACAGAGTAGAAGTGTGTTAAAAGGAGACTTGGTAACTTCTAAAAGGATGAGGAGGTTGGAGAACCAGGCCCAATGCATCCAGTATGGAACAAAGCCCAGCAACAGCATCCACAACCACAACAAGATCAACACGCAGAACAGGCCTGCTGAGGGACCCACTCTCCTTCCCACAGAGACCTGGGTGCTCCAGCTGGCTCCCCGTTATGCTAGGAACTGGGAGTCCATCCTTACACCTTTTTGCTACCAGGGAAGAAGCGAGAGCCCCACCCCACCCCAGGGATTCTTTTCACCAAAGGTCCAGGACCAGGGGAACCTATGAGAATCATGTCTCCTGGCATACTCAAAATTGAGGTCCTGACTAGCTCTCAAATCAGGCTCTGGTCTGATTGTTGTAACCTTTACCCTTAGCTGTAAAGTCTGACCGGTGTGTAACTGGAATTTTTATATCCTCTAGTGAGACAGACCTGTACCTGAAATCACAAGGTGTAGACAGGTGGATCCAGATATTATTTCTGAAGCTCTTGATTTATAATAATAATAAAAGAATATAAAATTAGGTTCAGGGACTTTAAAAGGGTTGAAAGCAGAGTGGTTAAATATGTCCTTTTTTAGATATGGATTGCAGAGAAAGACATGGTCTTTCAAAATTAAGGATGATGTTATCTGAAGATATTTGTAGTTTTCCTTTATCAGATTGAAAAAGTTCCTTTCTAATCCAAGTTTGCTAAAAAAATTTTTTTAAATCATGAATGGATGTCGAATTTTGTCAAACACATTTTCTTCACCTATTGCTATTGCTGTTTTACCCTTTTGCTATGACCTTAGATGTTTTCTTGTCGACTGTTAACAGGATGGATTACACTGATCGATTTTCAAATGCTAAACTAGCCTTGCATCATTAGTATAGCTAATCCTCTTGACTGGAGTGTATTATTGTCTTTTGTATTATTTCAATTTGCTACCGCGTTCTTGAGAATTTTTGCATTTACTTTTATGAATAATACTGGTCTTTCAAAAAATTTTCTCTGTTATGTCAGGATACGCTGACCTCATAAAGTGAGAAGTATTGCTTCTTCTTAAACTTTCTGGAAGACGTTTTTAAGAACTGCAATTAATTCTTCTTTAAATGCTTAGTATAATTCACCAGTGAAGGCATGAAGGGCCAATGTTTTCTTTTCGAGAAATGTTTTAGCTACAAATTAGTGCTACTCAGGCTATTTATTTCTTCTTGGGTGAAGTTAGGTAGTTTGTGTTATTCAAGGAATTTATCCTTTGCATCTAAGTTGTTAAATGTTGTCCATAGAGTTCTCTGCAGTATTCTCTTGTTATCCTTAATGTCTGTGGGGTCTATAGTCATAATTTTTCTTTCACTCTTTCTTGATGTAGGTAATGTGTGTCTTCTCACTTCTATTTCCTGGTCAAACTAGAGATTTAATCAAGTCTATTGATTTTTTTTTCTTTTTGGTCAAAGAAATAGTCTTTGATTTCATGTATTTTCTGTGTTGTTCATTCTTCATTTCAATGATTTTTGATCTTATCTTTATTATTTTCTCCCTTTTATTTGCTTTAGGTTTATTTTTTTTCTAGTTTCTTGATGTGGAAGCTTACATTACTGACTTGAAATCTTTATTCTCTTTTAATATAAGCATGTAATGCTATAAATTTCCCTCTAATCTTGTTTTAAGTGTATTCCTCAGATTTAATATGTTGTATTTTCATTCTCAATTAGTTCAAAATGGGTCCTTTTTTCCTTTGAGAATTCTGCTTTATCTTGGGGTTATTTAGTAGAGTGCGGCTTGCCTTTAAAACAGATTTATCAGATATCCTTCTGCTATTTATTTTGTTTAATTCTGTTTCTGTCAGAGAACATAGCTTGAGTAATTTCCATTCTTTTAAATTTAATAGGTTTGTTTTGTGCCCCAGACTGTGATCTATAGTCATAGTGAGGGCGTTGTTAAATCAGGTGGATATATTCCTTGTTGTTACTACAGTTTTATGCACTGGAGGATGTCTAGCATCTGGGTCTTTTGCTCATTAGATGCCAGTAGTTTATAACAATCATTTTGCAATTAAATTTCCCTCAGGAATATTTAAATGCCTTCTGGATACAGTGATGCCTCCTATTGAAAATAACCGATTTAAAAAATGAATATTACAATTATTTCTTAATTTAGAGATTTTAGATATTTTAGATATGCCTATTCTCAACCCTATCTTAATCATTATTATGTTATAACTATTAATTCATTTGACTTTTGTCTCTTTAAATTCTTAATGCAAAAAAGTTCAGGAGAAAATTACTTTTCAGTAAATTGGTGTTTTAAGTTAGTGCTCTTCTGTGTGTGTGTGTGCGCGCATGCACTAGTAAATGTTAACCATTATCAACATCGGAGATTTTTGATTTTTCTCACATCACCTATATTCGCAGTCATCTATATTTGCAGAATAACCACTGCACAAACGTTAAAGAAAATCTTCCCTCCCCATGTTTGTCACTTTTATTCTGGTGAAATTGATGTGGATTCCTTCAAGAAAATAATTACTTTTTAGTTTTTGTCTAAGGGAATGTGGTTTGAGCAAGTGTCTCTTGATTGGTGTGGTGGGCAAACCGTGAACCATTTGATAATCACTTAATAATGATAGCTTCTGGGGTAGCAATTTAGACCAGCTGCACTGGACAGTCTGGACCCATCATTATTCCTGCTCTGTGAAATAGGCTATCATTACCGTTCACACGAACACATTTCTGTTTTTTTTTTTTTTTTTTCATAACTAGCATAGTTCACCTGGCATAACTAATAAAGGAGAAATCTAATGTATAAAAATTCTTTTTTTGCAGAGAATAGTATGATATAAATATTGTTATTAATGAATTTAGAATAAACAATTATCTTATTTTTCTGTACATTAAGTGGTGTTTCTATTTCTTTCTTAATGTTGATGACAACTTGAAAAGTCCAGTGGTTCATCCCTCAGTTGAGATAAGCAAACTTCACAGCTTGTTGTATCAATCTTATAATCAGAGAGTTGATGATAACTGATTGATAAAAAGTTTTTTTTTAACTTTGTTAGATTTTAAACTATAAAAGTAATATAAGAATAGGATATTTGATGACTATATAAATTATTTTTTAAAAGTTCAGTTGAATTATAGACTTTCCCAAATCAACATGTAATACATTATTGAGGTCAAACTCTGCTTTGCACTCCAATAAATACCGGCACCCTTCACACAACCAGTTAGTGGTAAGTGTTACTGCACATGCTTTCCTTTGGGCTTGCTCTGTACTAGATGCAACGCTTCAACATCTAATTATTTTAATTATTTTACTCTTCAAAATCAAACATGGGTTGGTGTTATAGCTAGCAAATGGAAGGCCTGAAGACCTAGAAATTGAACCCTGACCTAGAAATTGAAACTGTTCCAAAAGCTCCCATTCTCTAATAATTCTATATTATCCCTCAAGAGTAGAAACTGGGCAAGCTTGGGAGACAGAGTATTGAACCAAGTGTCCTGGGAAGTGATAAGGAAACGTGGCAAGGCGTGAAGGCAGCCAAGAGCATGGCTTCTTTACTGATCTGCAAGGAGGATAAGATTCAAAGAGCACAGCTCCTAAGCATGGGGATGTGTGGAGACACACGGGCAGAATCAGGGAGGACTTTGCGAAGAGCGCTAAGCAGCCTGGCATTAACCCCATGGGCATCGAGGAATCGCTGAAGGACTTTAAGCAGACAAATAATATCCATATTATGTTTAAGGAAATTTTGTTTGTTTTTATGGTTAATGTATTGTAAGACCATAGACCAGAAATAGAATGACTATTTATGAAATTGACTGTATTAAATTTTCTGGATGGTCAAGTTCTGGATTCGGGTTATAGAATCACAGTATCTTTGTGGTTTATTAGAAAGTAAAATTTAAGAATAAGACCACAGTTTCTAGATAGGAGATCTTTTATTTTTTATTTGTTTGGCAAAGGCGTAAGTAACCTGAGAATAATTTTTTGGGGTTGGGGTGGGGGTGGTTGGAGCACAATGGTTTGAAGACACTGGATAAATTGATCTTCATTATACCTTTTCCTCTTCTGCAGAACTGAATGCTGTGGCCAGTTTTTGCACACAGCTTTCTTTTAAAACTTCTTTCCCTATCAGGTCTTAACTATGTGGAAATCCAGTTTTTCTCTGGGTTCACACTCCTCATTCTTTCAATTCGATTTGGTGTGATATTATTCATCTTTTAGCCACACCACACTTATTTTCTAAACTTTTATATTTATAGACTAAAAAGTATAGTACTTATTTTTCATTCAGTCTCTCACTTTAAAATTTTGACTCAATGAATCTCATTGCATAAGAGATAAACTGAAACGTATTTCCCACATATTGGGAATACGGAAGGACTGGGCTATTGTTCCAAGGGCAGTTTTGTTTCCCAGGATTCACTGCCTGGAGTTTGTTTCTTAGAACTAACGGACTATGTAACAACATGATGTATCTGGAATAAAATGTAACCTGATTTTCCCCTTAGCCCGAGGCAGCCTCCCTCACGGTAAACAGACTGAGCGGCCCCTCGCGCGGGCTCAGAACTGGGAGCCCCGCAACGCGCCCCGGAAGCTTAATGCACCTCAACAAACTCATACCAGTTCAAAAGAAATCCCACGAACCCACTTACAGCACTTATGCAACGCGCATTTTAAGAGGACTTGTTTTAGTGCGCGGACCTGCCTCTCCCCCTAAGCATCCTCCTGCAATGGGGGGATTAAATGGAGAAGAGCTCTCCCCTCAACCCCCACTCCATGCTGCGGCAGCGCCACAAAGATGATTTTTCAGACGTTTTTAAGTGCATTTTTATGAGCATCAAAAATAAAGTTTTTTTTTTTTTTTTCTCATTACGCAATAACACCACTGCTGCTGCTTCTACCGCTACTGCAGCCGCCGTGTGCCTGACACCACTGGACCGCGCTACCAGTCACCATGCAGAGACCAGGAAGCTGAGACAAAGAGGTTGAGGAGGACAAATAAAAAAGGTTACATGACCTTGATATATAGCTCTAGTAGATCAAGAGAAAATAAGAAAACATGATACAGAGATTTGCCTTTTACTCCAGTGCTTCATCCAAGTCGCTCATTATTATTATAAACACCAATGGAAAACCAGCTTGCTTCCTGGTTTAAAAATGCGTTTAGCTTCTCTGGTGTGTATTGTGGCATCCTGCCATCTCAACAGTGCCAGCAGCGTGCCTGTGCTGTGTAAAATGCCTGCCCCATTTAAGTCAGATGAGCGTGAGAGAGAAAGAGAGAGACAGAGAGAGAGAGAGAGAGAAATAAAAAGTTCTCTAAAATAGTCTGAGTCAGTAAAGAGAAAATTACATTAAAGCCTATCATTTCAAAAATAATTAAGACTATGGCCA
>NW_011888841.1:3118916-3131671 GCF_000151845.1 Pteropus vampyrus
ATGCCCTAAAGTGAAACGATAAAAGCCATAATTATTTTCAGTAAGTTCCTATATATCATAGATAAAAGGAAGAATCTAGAATTTAACAATTATTTTATTCAGGATCTAGAATATGGCAATACATGCAAAGAAGCTGTTTTATTAAGAATGGGAAAAAAACTGTAGGGATGAAAGAATAGATAATGAGAGAGGCAAGAAAAGAGACATATGGCCTTCAAAAAGAGCCTCTTTCCAGAAACCACAGAAAAGCCTGGAGAATTATTATATTAAAATAATAGCTAATATTTTGTAATAGCTTACTACGTACCAGAAAATATACAACGTCATATGTATGTAGATTTGGTATTTGCTTGGGAGGTGGCTGACTGCAACAAGAGCAATTATTAATTTCTACAAATCAATCAGATATGAAACATTTGTTCTATGCTTGCAGAACATTTCTGTAAAATAAAACATTTTCTTACCTCACACGCTTTTATTACCCTCACTGAGAAAGCTACTAGACTGCTTTGAGATCAACATATTTATTGTGTGCACTTCTGCTGACATTTGTCCATCGAGATTAAGCACATTAGAAAACTGTTTCTCTATTGACATTTGTTTGCAGTAAAAGGTTTTTTTTTTTTTTTTCCTGCTGAATGATGCCCTCGCAGTGTCCACTGGACATTAAAACTGTGTCTTTGGAAATTGTCAAAGTGGTCTGTTTACGCTTAAAAAAGTGAAGTTTCTTGTTTGAGAGATTTTTAATAACATCCCTTTGTATTCTCAGTGTAGTGCAGGCTTCTATTCTAGTGGATATTATCTGGCTTATGATTATTATAATGTTATTTAAAATAAATGTGTAATTTATTGAAATAGTGCACAGGCCTCTTGGAAATATTAGGTGATTTCACTTCATTGTGATCTCTCCTCTCAGCAGGTCATGCATTCAGAACTTTCTTTAAAAAGAGAAAATATGTAATAATAATTTTGGCTATCCAGGGATGAAAGAATAGATAATGAGACAGGTGCTTAACTACATAATGATGATGTTACATTATAATTTTGAACCAAATGACTTATTTCAATTTAGACAGAGATGATAGCTAGCTAGATAGATTGATAGATGATAAACAGAGGATTGATAGATCGATCTATACAGGGTGGGGCAGCATTAGCTTTGCTTGGTGGAAAATAAAATTAGGGTGTAGAACACTGCCTTGAAATTTAAATTGGAATGAAAATGAAGGGATATTCAAGTTTCTGGCTGGTTTTCAGGGAATTCGGCAGCACTGAAAAGAGGAAGAAGGGAATCGCAGCAGAAAAGTGCGTCCTAGGAACACACTGTGTGCATGACTGGATCTTGCTCTGCACAGACTCTTACTAACGTCGTGACGTGGAGCAACAGTGTGTGGAAGGGCAGCCCCAGGACACCACACAGCTGGACCCTCCCTAAAACTCACGACAGGCAGGAGAAACTGAAAGAAAAGGCAGAAAAATGTACCAGGACCGTGGTGACGAGGTGGGAGGTAACTGCAGAGGTGTCCAGTTGAAAGTAATCTGGCCCTAGCATGGAAACCAAATTTCTTGTAATTAGCATGCCCATTGTCATCAATATTTTCAACACTATTATGGAATTAGTAGCAAGTGATCAAGCAGTAGATAAAATTGAGGCATTTTAATATTAGAAAATATTATCCAAATTATTACCATTATATATCATTGGGTGTTATACATTTAAAATAAATATTTACTTAAACTAATTTAATAATTAATATTTATTAATGACATTTATATTATTTTACTATGCATATAATTTCATAATGAATACTTAGTTTACAGGGACATTAAGTACGGCATAGGGAATATAGTCAACTTATAATGATAACTATGTATCGTGCCAGATGGGTACCAGGGGATCGTGCCAGGGGATCACTTCGTAAGGTATATAAATGTCTAACCACCATGCTGTACACCTCAACCTAATATAAAATAATACTGAATGTCAACTCTAATTGAAAATGAAAATTAAAAACATATATTTAATTTACTAAGCTTGCTGGGTACTAAATATAGAAACATAAATTTCATTTCCCAATATAAAGAACAACAGTTTAGAATACACATAGGAGATAAGATTCCATTTCACCTAACTAGAAAACTGATGCCTATAAATAAGAAATGTATAGATACCATATGGAATAATCATAAGCATATAGATCATTCTATAACTAAAATGTAGTATGGGTGATACATACCACTTATTTATATTAATATGAAAGTATGAATTAATTTACAAAATAAAAGGGCTATTTCCAGATATAAATATAAGTAGTAAATTGGAGATGTCTATTCTTTCATCTTTTTATATTAGTAAATATTATTTTCAACATATCTTTATCAGAATTCTTATTTAGAGATTTGTGTAACCCATCAAAAACAAAAGCAAAAACCAAGTGTTGTTTTTTTAAAAAGATAACAAAAATCAGTAAAATAATGTTGTCAGCATCACATAGATTAAATATCTATTTTAACTCATCATGAAGTACGTGTTTTCAACACTTCCCTTTAATATAGCTCCTTCTTAAACCTATACTTATAATTTTTATGTAAAAGTATAATTACAATTTTCCAAAATAATTAAGTTTTACCGAATGAAAATTTTTCTGTCAAAAAATAAGAGAGAATAATACAAGCACCAGAATATTAACTACATATGTGCAGAAAGCAAGACCTTTCTGAATTCAAAGGCTGTTGTTTGACTCATCGCATCGCTAAGTAGAGTGTAAAAAAAAATTTCATAGACTATGAGTATTTCTTGAAAGTGTAAAATTTTACAGTCAGATGAAAAACAAGAACCTATGAATCATTAAGACTAATTGTGAGGACAACTCACTGGGGCTGTATGAAACTTTCACTGTTGATCATTACAAGACAAATTTGTAGCCGTTTATACGAAATTCACGTGTGAACAGGAAAAAACAGATGAAAAACTTGATTATTTTAAAGGTATTTTGAGTATTTAGCTCAGAGTTAAAATACAAAGTGATTATTTTCATATGTAAAGATTATTTAACAATTTGTGTGTGTGTGTGTGTGTGTGTGTGTGTTACAGCACTGCCTGACTGAGCCAATAAAACAGCCTTTTTTTTTTTTTTTTTTTTTTTTAATCTTTAAGGAGATCATGATCTGTTAGTAGAGGTATCGAGCTAGTTAGGTTCCAACAAATAACTAAGCGCTCCACAAAGCATTGATTTTGAAGGTTTACCAAATTCGGTAGTCACAGTTCGTAAATACCTATATGTGCTCTGAGGCACATTATCATGTGTTAAAGGAACAGTACAAAGTAAGTCTTTATCGAAATTGTGGCTTGTTATATTTAGTTTTGAATGTTACTCTTCTTAGATATTACATGTTTCATAAATAGTTTAATATAATGTGGACTAATCTATAAAGATTGACCATGATAATAATAAAAATGTTAGTACAAATTATGTTACCAATTAAAATATTTTAATTTAAAGTATCTATATTTCTTCCCCCCTCCCCTAATGTGATTCCCCCTGACATCTCCAAACCCAGAAAGACAATGTAACTCATTTGCAAACTTCTAAGTACCTGGTATCAAGCTGACACCTTGAACTCTCAGAAACAGCCTCAAAGTTGTAAAATGGAATCAAGTCATAAATGGATAAACATTGTTAACAGTATTAACAAGAGATAAAATTGGAATCTCATAGAAGTGAAGTGATTGACTATATCTCCAGAGCCAAAACATCTATATTAAAACTGTTTTCCTTTCCAAAGACCAATGTTACAACATAAGAAACCTGGTAAGACTTTAGGAAGAGATGGTCTAAGTTCTGAGAGTACTATGTGAAGAGGAAAGGGATTTATCATTCTCGAGTATTTACAAAAGCTGTTTAGTAAGATACACTGTAAGGATACAGAAAGTGAAATCAGTAAAAGCAAACATTTCAGAGATAATTATTCAATGTTTAAGGAGAAAAGAGAAATACTATTTGTCATCTATTATGAATGATTTCTAATGAATAATGTCTCGTTTATTTCTGTGTTAGCTATTATGACTTCATTTTATAGAAGAGACTTGGAAAAATCCGAGCCAACAATACTAATAAATGGTGAAGCTGAAACTAGGCTGCAATTTCTGTGACCTTGTTCAATATCATTGGGTGGGAAACTATAGTTAGAGAATGAGGAAGATACAGCCTAAGAAGAAAGAAGTGTTTGGAGGATTATGTTTGCGTAAAGTTAGTTTTAATTTATATAATGATATGCCATGGAATTTGAAATGTTATGAAATTATGGAAGGTTCCTAGCATTTCTGTCTTTATAATAAGCCCATAGAAAAAGTATTTGGAGGGTTAATAACTTTTTCTTTAAAAAACTAGATGCTACATAACCTAATATAGTAGTCCTACCAAAGTTTAAGAATACCCAAGTACTAAACGGTGAACAAATGGCAGAGGGGTCACTGTTAATTTATAAATAAGGTATACTGGGCTATAAAATTTAATTTCTATAAAATGACACCAAATAACTCAAAACAAAAGGGCAAATCCAAAATCTTAATCTCGGTTTTTTAAAAAACCAAGAAATTTTCATCAAAAAGTTTTGCTTGAAATAATATAGTGACTCTCTGCTTAATAAAGTTTGAAGTCCTGCTGAAATCCTTTAATCACAGGGATTCAGTTAGCTCCTTATTCATTAAAGAGGCAATTATTTCAGTCCAGGTTGTGCCAGACTGATGTGAATTTGACAAAAAAAAAAAAAGCCATGAGAAAATATTCCATATTTTCATGAGTAATATTCACTTCTATTCTGAACATGATGGCATTCAAATCACTCTAAGGGTTAAATGAGTGGGACATAAGATTGCCCTTACGTATGGGTTCTCACATACGTATGGGTTCTCTTATGTTTGCTTTGATGGTACAAGACTAAATTCAAATGTGTATAAATATGATACTCAAAAACATTTTAGCATTTAACGAACTCAGCTTTGGGAGCATTCTCTATGAAGGTATTTAACAAGTGTGCTCTGAAGTTCCCAGGTTGTGACCTGTGCCAATGTACATTGCTATCTGGATATCTCGGTGGCAGTGTTTTGCAGTCTAGCATCGAACGGTATCCAGAAGTTTAATTATCAGACAATCTTATTTCATACAGCAAGATTTGAGTCTAAAAGCTTCATGGGAAGCTGGAGTACTGGGGGTCACATTCAGTTATCAACATGATGACCAAGCCGGTAATTTGTCTTTCTTGGGTCATGCTCTCAGGCCCTGATCTGCAAACATTTTGCATGTCTTCACACTCTATTTTACCAGTGGTGAGCTCCCATGAATACAGCGGTTTCAAAATATAAATCATTTCCAAGTGGTACACCAAACACCACACATACCATCTGGTTATATTTTTCAGTCAAGTTGCTAAGGTTTATCTAGAATTTTGAAGCGTACTTGAACTTTCTGTTATCTCAGTTGGAATATTCTTCTCCTAAATGTTTCCTTGGTATATGTTCCTGTTCTTTTAGCCCTATGATCAACAGTCACTCCTGGAAAACTTCATCTCACCAACTGATATAGTCATTTTCTTCTCTGGCACTTACTACTCCTTACTCTGTTTTATTTTATTTCATTGCACTTGCAACTTGATATTTATATGTTTATTTGTATATATTACTTCTCTCCCAGTAAACTCCTAGAATTCAAAGATAAGTTGCATTTTTACGGTATACCCCCTATCTGTACCAGGGCTTGCCATGGAGTAGAAGCATGTACTTAATAAGTATCTGTCAGATAAAAGAAAGAATGAATAAGTTCTTGGAAGCAATAGGAAAGTATCCCTCTTGAGTTTCTATGAGAGACTTTTTTTTGTTAGCTACTTTCAGTTTAGAATTGAATATATTTACACTTAACTAGAAATATTTTGTGTATTTCTCTAATTCATTCTACTTTCTCCCTTGTTAGTTTCATCAAATATCTAAAACCTTGTCTTGATATTTTGTAGCAAGATTCATCCATTTATCGAATAATATAACATTATTTTTATATGATTTTATACTTCTAATAATAAAGTGCTTGCCCAATTGGAAACACTCATTTTCACCGTATCACTTGATGACACATTTATGGAAAATATTTCACATGAATTGAAGAAAATAATAGTTGTAAGTTTTGTTTAAACCTATTAGAAGAAAATGTCAACTTTTACAATTGTATTTTAAACCTCCAGAAAATTGAAGTTTATAAATGTTAAGCAAATACAATTTTTTAAAATTTATTTTTAATTATAGTTGACATTCAATATTATGTTAGTTTCAGGTGTACACAGTAATGATTAGATATTTATATACCTTAAAAAGTTATCACTCCATAGTCTAGTACCCATCTGACATCACACGTAGTTATTACAATATTATTGACTATATTCCCAATGCTGTACTTCACAGTAAATGCAATTTAAATAATTAAAAAGCTATGAAAATCCTGTCTCCATTTTGCACTTAATTTTCACAGGACATTGGGCCCTCCTGGATGATCTACGATTTCTTCTTAGTTCAAGGTCAGCTTATTAGCAACCTTAATTCCATCTGCAACCTTAACCCCCTCCAAGTAACATAACGTATCATGGTCACTATGAATTTTGGTGTGGACTTCTTTTGGAGCCAATTTTTCTGCCTATCACACCTACAGATGCAGTAAGTTTGACCTCCCCAAGTGGAAGCCACATGAAGAAAGCCATACGAAGACACATCATCATCAAATGATTAAAATCAGAGAAAAAGAACAAAACCGAAAGACGACCGGAGACTGAAGGCACAGAACACTAAACAATGCTGCTTCCCACACGAGGGAGAAGAACACAAACGCACATAACCTACAAAATCAGGACTTAACCTGAGCACATCAGAGAGCTGACTCCAGAAAACCACCGAAGGGCGAGGAGTCCTTGAAAGAGGGACCAGGCACGTTTCCATTTGCCAGAGCAAGGGAGTCAGGGATGACCGTCTTAAAGGCCAATTGGAAGTTGGCTACGATTTTAAAGACACACTGAAGTCAAGGTTGAGCTGCCATGTAAGTCTGCAGCAACTGGGGGACCAAATACAAGACGGGGTTCCGAACACTCACGCTTCCCCGTGGGCTTCCCCGTGGGCTTCCCCAGGGAGAGACCGCACAGGGCGGAGGCCCAAATGCTCAGGTGGGGCTCGGTGGTTGCTAGGTGAAGAGCACAAAGCCAGCTTTTATACCTGTGACCTTGCCTCCTAACAAGTAAAATTCTTAAGCTGTGAAGGTGGGAGCTGCAAATCTCTGTCTTTCAAAACCCAGGAGAAAGAAAAGAAATCAATTGCCTCTAGGAGATGAGTAAACAAAAAACTTGCCTACTTCTGTCGGATGGATGAATAGGCAATCTCTGGCACCCAGGATGAAGTCAAACTTCATTTGAAGCCTGGAGGAAGACAGAAAATGAAAAGCCCCTGTTGGGGGAGGAACAGCAAAGGATCTTGGGAAAGGATCCTTTACTTAAACCCAGCTGGGGCCTTTTATTCCTGATGAGGGGCAGGAAGCTGGCACCCAAGACCAAACAGAAATATAATAAAGAGTTCGACTCTCAGGACTGGAGGAAGGGGACGACTACAAATAATGCCAATAAGGAACTTGGACTCCACCTAAGACGGCAGCTGTGCCGTGACACATGAACAGCCCTGTCCTCACCGCAAGCAATGCACCATAACAGCACTGACCTACCCGTAGGGGCAAGGCGATGGCGTGAAGAGACACACTACCTGTGGTTCAGGTGAGCAGTAACAGATGAAAGCTGAGGGGGCAGGGGTGATATGGAAGAAAACCTTCAAGACCCCGGCCCCCACCCTTAACACAAGAGCAGCTAACCATTCAAAGACATTGAAGCATGTGCTTCACTGAGGTAACGGTAGTGACAACACAAGCTTCCAATGACATGGCCACAAACAGGTCATCACCCTAACGACCTGGCAGCAATGCCCTCACATCCAGGTATAAGCTACCTCACTCGGGGTCCCCTACGAAGTATGATAAGTTAAATAAGAATATTGGAAATAACAGGACAACTAATATAAACAATATACGTGTTAATCATTTAAAAACAAGTATTTACAATGTGTACTCACAAATAGGCTAGTGGTATAAACTAAATCTATTTGTGATGAAGAAACAGTTAAGAAGTAATACATTTCATGAAACTGCCCTCTGTGAGAAGTCCTGACCTAGTATTTTTAAGTTTTTCTCTAAATTAGATTTTATTTCTACAGGATAAAACTCAACTCTGATAAATATAAAACATACATACATATATCATATACACTTATATAACAATAAAAATAACTATACTTGTAAAGTTACTTATGTTGATGAATATGTTAGATTTTGCTTCATTAAATCATTTGATTAGAGCTCAGATTTGTAAATCACTAATTATTATATATTTTCCTTAATTTCGAAAATTAAAAACAATGAAAAAGTGAAATAATGCGAAAATATTTGTTGAGCAAGCGATCATTCTGAATTCCAAATCTAGCTACTTGAAAAATCAGAGTTCGCAGTTAATATTCACTTTTTGCCCTTAAGATAATCTAGTTAAACTTTAAAAGCACGTTCTTTTTATTAATGGAAATGAGGCAGACAACCTTTTGGCCAGAGAGCTTGACAAAGGGCAAACTGGCCAGCTTTTATGGAAATCAAATCTCAAAATTAAATTCAAACAACACAAAGAAAGAGCTGTTCAGCCCCTATACTAGATATATGGATGGCAAGTGGGTCATTTAAACCAATTAAAATTGTCTCATTTAATTTATCATGACCTTACTACTAGAGCTGCTCATTTTAAATGGGACCTGTTATAAGCATTTCAGCAGCTGAGAATCCAGACTTCTGTATATTATTAGATAAAAATGGCACAAATTATCCATTCTAATAGTATACTTTGATCTAATTGAACAGATAAGATATAAAAAGTTCCACTTAGACTCTGTAGACACAGTATCTCTGAAGATAAAGCTGAATTAATTTTCTTATTTTTAAATAAAAATATGTTTGCAAGGTTAGTTTCATAAGTATATGGAAATAAGTATACAGGACCAATTATTTTTACTTTCTGTGGAAAGTAATAGCAGACGAGGGAAATATTAAATCTATTCTCATAGATTGCATAATCACAAATACTTCAATTAAAAATAAATATCTGTCAAAATTAGGTAAGCTAGTTTGTTCCTATGGCAACAGCAAGTTCCAATGATCCTATCAGCACAAATTCAATGAAAGCTTAGATACTTCTTTAAGTTAGTATATGAATAAGAATTTTTGTTTTGTTTTGTTTTCCGTTTATATCCTGATCTTAGTTTCTGCTTCATTCAACTAGATTACAAAAAAAGAAAAACTTGTACATGAGAAAGAGATGGCGTTCGTGAATAAGCACACACACCCATGTGCGTCTGTAAGCTGGGTCACACTCAGTTACTGAAGGTCCTATGAAACATAATTCAAAATGTAAGAAGTTATGCTTGCCTGACCTACTTACTTGGACCATTAGAAATTTCACTAGAATTTTATTTTAAAAAAATTTATCCTTTATTACTGGGGAAATATTTTTTAAATAATAAAAAGTGATAATTTAATGCATTTTATTGAAAAAAGTTTGATGAGCATATGTACAAGTAACATACTAGATATAGATAAGATATGAAAATATACTTTTGGAGCTTTTCCTTCCAAATAAAGCAGTCGTGCTCTTCAGGTCACAGGGAGATTTCTTCCAGCTACAGTGGAGTCAGGTCCTGTTTTGTGTGTGTTTGTTAATAAATGCACGATGGCACGTGGTGGTGGAGACGGGTTTAAGAGGAGGAAAGACAAGCACAAGTATATGTGTCGCAAAGGGCGCGGTGTGATCTGTCTTTTCCCGTGTGTAAATGGCATTGGTCCACAGAAAATAAAATGACAAGAGAAAAAACCACAAAATTTGATTTTGCATTTTAAGATGAGTATTCCTCAACCTCAGTGGATCTCAGGCCCATGGGATAAAGGTTTCAGTCACTACAATTATTACCCAAGAATCTTCATTTTACGTGCTCCCAGGGGAACCTAAAGTTTACAACTACTGCTCTTCCTTCAAGAAAAGTCCGTGAATCCGGGAACCCCATACCTCCACTCACTGAGCAAAAATGGAAGGTCCGCATGGTGTTTCAAAATTACATATTCTTTGACCATAGTTTAAAAAAAATTGCTGCGACTGCGCTAGACAGAGCGTAGGCATTTCCTCCATCGCCCAAAATGGTGAAGAATATTTTACTAGATGAATTAGTTATTATAAGATCTGAGAATTAATGACCAGGGATTAAAAATGACAAGATTAATGAGTAAATGGGTAAAGATCCTATCTAAAACGATAAACACAAGTTCTTACAAGGACATGCATATAAGCACCAGGGTCTCAAGCATAAATGTAAAACAACAAGAAAAATAAGGGAGTGACTTAGAGCAGAACTTCCTGCTCACAAAATTAGCCAGGACTGAATATCGTGGTGTAAAGATACAAAATAAGGACAAAAAAAGTCTAACAAGGAAGTACTTTTATCACTCTTTGGCTAATGCTCATATTTGAGTGTCTCTAAGGTAAGTTATTCTGCAGCTTTTACCTTTACTTATATTTATCAAATCACTTGTCTTAAAAACACAAAGATTCCCATTCTCAAGATACCTGCGACTGAAAATTGTGTGACGTTTGGCCTCAATACTAAGATTAAATGTATCATCTGAATTAAAAATTATGGCTTCATAATTTCTACTTTCATAACCCATGACTATAAACTTTATAAACTACATTGAGGAGACTCTCAAAAATCACTGATCACATCTATTTTTGGCCACCAAAAATTTCCTATAGAAGCTTTTGGTCAACCAGGAATATACAGATATAAATGAAATAAGAACACACCGTAGTATACCTGTATTTTTCTTGTCTACTCTTCATCACCTTATTATTATTTTAGAGCCTCTGAGTTGTGAAAAGACATACTTGAACTTTCAAAAATAATTTCATTTGGGAACAGAAAAAGTTTTAAAACCAGCACTATGAATTTTCTGGGTGAGCAAGAGAGTGAATTATATAGTATATTTGTTCCAAAGGCTGCTCATTAAACTGCTCTTCCCTATCCAATTTGAAGTTGAGCTACCAAAATCAAAAGTTGAGAAGCATCTGAGTTTTTAATGAAATGTTATATCATGCTGTATTTAGTTTTTAAGTATAACTATTATTGGCAGCTCCTTTTGAACTGTTCATTGAGCCATGGAGTCATAATCATCTTGAAGCTACAGTAAGAATCTGAGACTAGAAACATAAAAAAATAAATTGAAAAGGAAGCAAAATGAAGAAATGAAGTAGAGTTTAGTAATGCAGTAGAGGGAGGGTATAAGGACTATTCTATGCTTTCAGTATGTATCCCCTTGAAAGCCGATAAATATTTTAATAAAAATATCATCGCTCAGTTATATATTTCTATTCTGTTTTTGGAACTCATCATGTAAAATTAATAGCCAAGATACCATATGTTTTATTAAAGGAGAAAAATATAAATGCATATACAAATCCTCTTAGGCTCAATAATATTCTTCCGTTTTGGGTGCCACATTACTTTAGTGATAGTCATGGTTTCTGGGGATTTAGCACAACATAATGAAACTACGAGCTTTTCAAAACTATTTATCATTAATAGCCACAGGGTTCCTGTCACTCTGTATTTATATACCCCGAATAAATGCTCTAAGCAAATGGTAGCTGAAGTTTATAAATATGGACTAAAGTCATACTGTTTAAGTAGCTGACGTCTGCTGGTATTTCTGAAGGAGTTTCTCCCAAACCTATCTGAATCATGACACACCAGCAGGAGCACAGTTCAGCTTAGAGTTCATGATCTCAAGAATTATGAGATTCCTTAGCCTTCCTTGTCATAAGGTGTAGCTTCTTACGGTCTTGTGACCTGTATAGGAAAGGACATGTCATTTGTCCCTAACATAGAGAAGATGAATAACTGCCCCTGGTAAGACCTGTTTGGAGAGGGCTTAGGGAAACACCAAGCAGCTGGTGGCCCACAGCGCTGGGAGAGGCTACTGAGCAGATGCAGTAAAGGTCCCTCTCTGTGGCAAGAAGACTAGCCCCTTGGTTAGTCCATCTGGCATGGCCGGCTTCTTTTCTGGGAAGAAATCCCTTCACCAACATCCTCCAGGGACCATGATCCTGCATCTGGGGAGGGCTTCACTGCACGGTAAGCTGTAGGGCTGAATCTGGGGTGGGCGTTGAGTGGTACGCTATCTCGGTGGCTGCACAGCCTCCGTCCCGCTGGTATATTACTGAGAGCTCAAGGGTTTCTTAGGGATTTAAAAACTGCAGAATATTTCTGGTTAGAGCTATTGACTCTGTGGCAATAAACTCCCACAAAATTAACCGGCATCAGTTTCTTTGCTTCTGGTCGGTTCTGTAAACACACCCGTAGGACAGGAGTTGTACAGAAGGCTGGAGATGTTGTTCTTTTACTCTTGGGCTTAGCATTATGCCCACGGCTGCCACCAGCTGACAGCGAGCTATTCTGAGGCCATGTGAAGCAAAAAGCACACTTAATCTGATCTCTGCTGCTGGGCTGGCCCCGGAACAGCACCCTTATGAAGAGCTTAAGTTTTCTGAGGCGCCATTGTGTTAACGATGCCACCAGGCACAGCTGATCATTT
>NW_011888841.1:3131721-3134127 GCF_000151845.1 Pteropus vampyrus
GTCCCGCTGGTATATTACTGAGAGCTCAAGGGTTTCTTAGGGATTTAAAAACTGCAGAATATTTCTGGTTAGAGCTATTGACTCTGTGGCAATAAACTCCCACAAAATTAACCGGCATCAGTTTCTTTGCTTCTGGTCGGTTCTGTAAACACACCCGTAGGACAGGAGTTGTACAGAAGGCTGGAGATGTTGTTCTTTTACTCTTGGGCTTAGCATTATGCCCACGGCTGCCACCAGCTGACAGCGAGCTATTCTGAGGCCATGTGAAGCAAAAAGCACACTTAATCTGATCTCTGCTGCTGGGCTGGCCCCGGAACAGCACCCTTATGAAGAGCTTAAGTTTTCTGAGGCGCCATTGTGTTAACGATGCCACCAGGCACAGCTGATCATTTCTGTTTTTCTTTGAGATAGAGGCAGGTTTGAAACAGCAAAACCCAAATGGTAGAACAGAGTTCACCTTGAGCAGACATGTTCCTTTTGTCTCTTTATAAACTTACTAGTTCTAGGATTTGTCTAGAGTAAAAGAAGCCAACATTCAGACCATTGCACCTCAGCACGGCAAACTAAAATATCGTCAAATATTTTTCTACAACACAGTAAAGGTTGTCATTTTGTCTGCTTACAACATTTAAGTCCTTGATGCCTACTAAGTTAATGCCACAGATTTTTCTTTAAGTGCAATAACATTTATGTAGAATACAGTCATTTATTATAAATAACTTATGTCCAGATATGAAATTCTATATTAATTAGGATTAGATTTGGCCATATGTGAAAAAATAAAGGGCCACGTAAAAATTTAAACTGATAAGGTATCTCAACTAAAAATTCCGAAGTCAATTGTCCAGGGCTGGTATAGCATAAGTCATCAGACTTAAGTTCTTGCCTACTTGCCATTCTGCTATTCCTAGGGCACAACAGTCATTTTTTGCATATTTCAGTCTTTATTTTTATAATTTTCATGCCTATATTTTGGCATTCCTAGGGTGTGAACATCAATTTTTTTCATGCTTTAGTTTTCATTTGTATAATTTTTGTCCCTGTATTTTCTTTAAGTATTTTTTATTGACAAAGAAGAAAGGTAAAATTATAGCATTTTCTTTTTAGTTGTTAACACTGCTACATGGAATAAATACAATTTCTTAGAAATCATTAAACCAGTGTTACTGGATCCCAGCGAGCAGAAAACCCGGGTTTCTCCAGGAGTAGCACTCATCTTGCCATGAGCCCTAGACACGTAAGGTCTCTGGGTAACACAGAGTAGACAGACGTGATTTGGCTCAAGCAATCTCACGATATATTACTGCTTACATTCCAGCCACCAAACCATAGATAACAAGCAATGCTCAGCACAAATTAGTCTCGGAGAGGCAAGCTTACACATATTTTTTGTAAACCTTAAAAAATCTTTTCAATCTTATTCCCATGGCAACTCTAAAAGAAAAATTGCCCGAGGAAAGATGTCTAATGTTTACCATGTCTATAGGTCTTTTCTAGTCTACAGATATATCATTTTAGCTGGATCACTGGTTGCCATATTCCGTTCATTGAAAATCCTCGATTAGCTAGATTGTATTTGGTAGCTAGTACAGTGGTTCTCCATGGGGAATGGTAACATCACTTGAAGTAATGTTGGAGAACTTGGGTGTTTTTTCATAGTTAGTGTGACTGGGGATCATTTATAGATATAGAGCTGGCAAAGGCCAGAAGTTCTAGTTCTAGGCCTCCTGAGTTGCACAAGATAGTCTTACAAAGTTATGTGCTGCATACCGGCATTTTGGTCAAAGACTGCAAGTACAATAGTGGTCCCATGAGATCATACTGTCGCTATTGTAATGTCACACAGCAATGACACTGAAGAACTCGCAAGGGGGTTCTTGAGAGACTGACCAATGAGTTGTTGGAACTGGAACAGGAAGGCACAGATGAAGAAGAGGCAAGAGAAAGGAAACTGCCGGAGAAGAAAAAGAACCCCTCCCCCCAAATTCACAGTGAAAGGTTTAGCAGAAGCTTTTGCAGATCTCAACAAGCTTCTTAAAACATTTGAAAACATGGACCCCAACGCCAAAACGTTTTCACTAATAAAGAGAAATATTCATGGTGCATTATCTGCTTACAAGCAAATCTATGATTTAAAAAAGAGAGAGACAAACCAAGCAAACCATCATGGACATATTTCTGAAAAGAGTGACAGACACCTCCTCAAGAAGAGCCTCAGGCAGGTCCTTTAGGAGGTGTTCCAGGAGAAGGCATTGTTGTCACAGGGGATGATGGCTCCATGGGTGTTATTGTCCCAAAGACCTTCCAGTGGGACAAGATGTGGAGGGGAAGATATTGCTGACCCTGACCCTGTGCAGGCCTCACTAATATGTGTGTCTCCGTCTTGGTTTTTAACCAAAAAAGTTT
>NW_011888841.1:3134177-3136729 GCF_000151845.1 Pteropus vampyrus
GTCCCTGTATTTTCTTTAAGTATTTTTTATTGACAAAGAAGAAAGGTAAAATTATAGCATTTTCTTTTTAGTTGTTAACACTGCTACATGGAATAAATACAATTTCTTAGAAATCATTAAACCAGTGTTACTGGATCCCAGCGAGCAGAAAACCCGGGTTTCTCCAGGAGTAGCACTCATCTTGCCATGAGCCCTAGACACGTAAGGTCTCTGGGTAACACAGAGTAGACAGACGTGATTTGGCTCAAGCAATCTCACGATATATTACTGCTTACATTCCAGCCACCAAACCATAGATAACAAGCAATGCTCAGCACAAATTAGTCTCGGAGAGGCAAGCTTACACATATTTTTTGTAAACCTTAAAAAATCTTTTCAATCTTATTCCCATGGCAACTCTAAAAGAAAAATTGCCCGAGGAAAGATGTCTAATGTTTACCATGTCTATAGGTCTTTTCTAGTCTACAGATATATCATTTTAGCTGGATCACTGGTTGCCATATTCCGTTCATTGAAAATCCTCGATTAGCTAGATTGTATTTGGTAGCTAGTACAGTGGTTCTCCATGGGGAATGGTAACATCACTTGAAGTAATGTTGGAGAACTTGGGTGTTTTTTCATAGTTAGTGTGACTGGGGATCATTTATAGATATAGAGCTGGCAAAGGCCAGAAGTTCTAGTTCTAGGCCTCCTGAGTTGCACAAGATAGTCTTACAAAGTTATGTGCTGCATACCGGCATTTTGGTCAAAGACTGCAAGTACAATAGTGGTCCCATGAGATCATACTGTCGCTATTGTAATGTCACACAGCAATGACACTGAAGAACTCGCAAGGGGGTTCTTGAGAGACTGACCAATGAGTTGTTGGAACTGGAACAGGAAGGCACAGATGAAGAAGAGGCAAGAGAAAGGAAACTGCCGGAGAAGAAAAAGAACCCCTCCCCCCAAATTCACAGTGAAAGGTTTAGCAGAAGCTTTTGCAGATCTCAACAAGCTTCTTAAAACATTTGAAAACATGGACCCCAACGCCAAAACGTTTTCACTAATAAAGAGAAATATTCATGGTGCATTATCTGCTTACAAGCAAATCTATGATTTAAAAAAGAGAGAGACAAACCAAGCAAACCATCATGGACATATTTCTGAAAAGAGTGACAGACACCTCCTCAAGAAGAGCCTCAGGCAGGTCCTTTAGGAGGTGTTCCAGGAGAAGGCATTGTTGTCACAGGGGATGATGGCTCCATGGGTGTTATTGTCCCAAAGACCTTCCAGTGGGACAAGATGTGGAGGGGAAGATATTGCTGACCCTGACCCTGTGCAGGCCTCACTAATATGTGTGTCTCCGTCTTGGTTTTTAACCAAAAAAGTTTAAAAAGTAAATAATAAATATATAAAAAAAAAGCTTATAGAATAAGGATAAAAGAAAATATTTTTGTATAGCTGTTTGAGGTTAAGCTAAGTGTTATTACAAGAGTCGAAAAGTTTAAAAAAATTAAAAAGTTTAGAAAGTAAAAAACGTTACAGTAAGCCAAGGTTAATTTATTATTGAAGAGTTTTTTGTGACTGTAGTGCAGTCTAAGTGTGCAGTGCTGGCGGTCTACGGTCGTGCACTGTCGTGCCATTCATGGCTAGTGCTCTATAAAGGAGTTCCGTTTTTTATATTTATCTGTATTTTCACTGCACCCTTTCTATGTTTAGATACGCTTACATGCACAATCACCATTGTGTTACAATTGCCTGCAGTATTCAGTGCAGTACCGTGCAGTGCAGGCTTGTGGCCCAGGAGCAGTAGGCTGTGCCATATCACCTGGGAGTGTGTAGACTAGACCATCAAAGCTTGTGGAAGTGCCTCTGCGATGTTCACACAATGACAAAACTGCCTAACAATGTATTTCTCAGAACGCAGAATGCATCTGTTATATTTTGAACACACACATACACACACACACACACACACACACACACACACACACACACACTTTGCATCATTATTTTTACTATAGGTACAATAGACAGATATGTTTAGTAGTACATGATAAACTATTGCATCTTTAGTTTAACAAGTAATTTGTTTAAGGTGATCCTGTAGTCAGACTTATTAAAACTTAAAACCTGAATTTGGTATTTACTGGCTGGTCAACCTCGCTTCTGTTCTGATTGTCTCAAACTAGAAAAGGAGATTTAAAGTGATAAAAATAATATATTTAAAATTCCTAGCAGGAGCCTAACAAAAAAAATATCAATATTTTCACCGAAGAGTGAAAATGTTTATCCTTTATTTTTTTAAAACCATTTTTCTGATTAACTCTCCAAATCTGTGAGTGGTTATGGAAAAAAAAGGTCTGGAGTAAAAGGAAAGAATATAATGTTATTCAACAGTGCCTACAGTACGCAGAAACCACAAATAACCTCGTTTGCTGCTTTCCATTTAGGATAAATTAATTATAAAATGATTTTATAAGCCTTTTGTAAGCCTGGCCATAAAAAACCTGCTAAGTTTATTTATATATAATGATATAGTGTACCTGAAGGAGAAGATGCACTAGAAAATG
>NW_011888841.1:3137189-3141213 GCF_000151845.1 Pteropus vampyrus
CTATAAAGGAGTTCCATTTTTTATATTTATCTGTATTTTCACTGCACCCTTTCTATGTTTAGATACTCTTACATGCACAAACACCATTGTGTTACAATTGCCTGCAGTATTCAGTGCAGTACCGTGCAGTGCAGGCTTGTGGCCCAGGAGCAGTAGGCTGTGCCATATCACCTGGGAGTGTGTAGACTAGACCATCGAGGCTTGTGGAAGTGCCTCTGTGATGTTCACACAATGACAAAATTGCCTAACAATGTATTTCTCAGAACGCAGAATGCATCTGTTATTTTTTGAACACACACACACACACACACTCTTTACATCATTATTTTTACTATAGGTACAATAGACAGATATGTTTAGTAGTACATGATAAACTATTGCATCCTTAGTTTAACAAGTAATTTGTTTAAGATGATCCTGATATAAATCCTGTAGTCAGACTTATTAAATCTTAAAACCTGAATTTGGTATTTACTGGCTGGTCAACCTCGCTTCTGTTCTGATTGTCTCAAACTAGAAAAGGAGGTTTAAAGTGATAAAAATAATATATTTAAAATTCCTAGCAGGAGCCTAACAAAAAAAATGATATCAATATTTTCACCTAGGAGTGAAAATATTTATCCTTTATTTTTTTAAAACCATTTTTCTGATTAACTTTCCAAATCTGTGAGTGGTTATGGAGGAAAAAAGGTCTGGAGTAAAAGGAAAGAATATAATGTTATTCAACAGTGCCTACAGTACGCAGAAACCACAAATAACCTCGTTTGCTGTTTTCCATTTAGGATAAATTAATTATAAAATGATTTTATAAGCCTTTTGTAAGCCTGGCCATAAAAAACCTGCTAAGTTTATTTATATATAATGATATAGTGTACCTGAAGGAGAAGATGCACTAGAAAATGATCACTCTGAGTTATGTCTCAGGTTTAGGGGGATTTCCCTTTTTTCTTTTCTTCTTTGCCCATAATAAATACCCTCTGGTACTCCAGTCTTCTCGGGTTTGTTTGAGTGTCACACCTAGTAAGGTCCATGCACTCAGCTCCAATTATAAAATGCCAGGAGTCCCTCTTCTGAACTGCAGTGAACGTTTCCTAAAGGGAGAGCCATCCACTGTTAAGTAGGACATCAAAAGACAGCACTGTGACGGCAATTTACTTTCTTAGTGTGGTGTCTGCCACGCCAGGACGCAAGTGCAATGCTTGCTGCTACTTTTTTCTCTTCATTTGTAGGAGATACTACAGGGCACGTAAAATGATCTTAGATACAGCCTCTCAAAGAAGGAGACTCTCTCCAAAATGCCCCGGGTACTCATTGTTTGGAGAATTTAAAATAAAATCTTCTGTGGAAATGCACAGAAATAGATCATAAGTTTTCTTCCTCTATTAATATGGAAAATGTCCATAGAGAATCGAATGAGAGATCCTTTTTTTTTTCAAAATTATACAAATTCCAAAAATATATACTCATCTATATATTATATAATAAGTAGTAACCACTTCTCTCAGTGATTCAAAATTTTTTTGTAAATTTTAATTTTGCAAATCAACTAATTTGAACAGGTGTAATTTTTTTTTGTAGTGATTATTTACATTTTACCGCTTCTGTTGATTTGTAATTTTTCAAAATAAAATACTGAGGGAGAAAGGGACATGTTCATAATCAGACAGATTAACTTGTCAGAGACAGAGCCATTCTTAAAAATTATATCCCCTGACTTTTGTCCAAGAATCTGTTCTTGTATACTGGGCAGTTTTCCTTCTGTCCTTAAATAATACAACTGTTTGTAGCTGTCATAACGCTTCTCAATATCATAAACACAGGAACTACAACAAAAGCATTGAGCTAATACTGCTTGAATAATGTTTAGATTAAAATATTCTAAGCTAAAATTTTTCTTTAGATATGTCATTTTTTTACTGCTTCCTATTTCTAATTTACTATTTGTTCTATTCCAACACCTAAGAGACACTTTAAGTAGAAGTTATTGTTACTAATAGCAGGGGATTGATAATTATCATAGCTCTATTAGATTTATTATACAAATGCCCAATGAGGCTATATAAATATGCTATATTGTTAGCTGCAATAAAAATGGAATATATATCTAAGTAACACGATTATAATTTCCTCAAAATTATATAAAAAGATTATAAGCCAATTAGAAATCTTTAATAATTTACATCAATTTTAATGACGATTTATCTGTACTCAAACAAGTCATTACTCCGAATTCTCACTTATACATTGAATTTCATAATATTCTTATTATTTCCATTATGAGGCAGAAAGCATTATGTACTCTATTTTAAATGTTCAAAGAAATACAAGGGATCACTATTATAGTCTGTTTTGCCACAGTCAAAAAAATTGCCAACAAATCAGTGGCTTACAAATGTAATTTTTTCTTTGCTCATGTTATATAAGGCTTATGGGTTGGCTACAACTACAGTCTTTCCCAGTTTTTCTGGGCTTGGCTGGACTCAGGTCTGTGCATCCTGCGTTTGGGAACTCAATTTGAGACAGCATTGACTATCTGTGTCATTTTGTTTTTGTGGTGAAAGGCAGGAATAAGAAGTTCAAACTAAAGATACACATTAAGGCCTTTTGCTCAGATATAGCAAATGTCATATCCTTTCACAAGTCCTTAGTCAAAGCATGTCAAATGTCCAAGAGTTCCAATTCCATGGTTCGAGAAAGTATATCATACCTACAGAGGCACATGGCAAAGAAAAAGAGGAAATTGTGAACAAATAACACTAATTACTATAATTATCCTCCAGTCCCCATTTTGCCTACCTACTTTGTGCCTTTAAGCTATAGCCCTGACAACTGCAGGTTGTACAACTCTTAACACTGTAACCCTGGTGACCTGAAGGAAAATTCCTTCTCTAACGGAAACATTTTGATCGACTAATATTTGGTTATTTACTATGCTATATGCTAATGATATTAATTGTTCAGAATCCTAGTTCCTAAATTGATAATGATAATGATAAGCAGAAAGATGAAAAGCTTATCTATTCAAAAGTAAGAAGTAATATGGGGTGGTGCATATAAAATCATATTCACCATGCATTTTACTTAATAGCCTAAAGCTTAAGGTTTTTGGTTTTTGGTTTGTTTTTTTTTTTTTGAAAAATACTAAGCAAGCTATATATTTCCTCCTCAAAAACAAATTAAACGTTATTTAAACTGGAATTGCATTCCCTTAATTTGGCAAAATCGATACTTGCTAAAATGCATATCTGAAATCAATACAGTTAAAATAAAGCAGGAAGAAAAAAAAACAGCCCTGTAACTCAGACAATACTTCTAGCAAGGGTGTCATGAGTTCCCACGATGGCGAGTGATTCCTATAAAGTAGAATAGAAGTATAACATGGGACAAAATGATCAAAAACAACTATTGCATGACCAAAGATAGGCGGCTTGAGAAATGCTTCTGCTTCGAGTCAGTGAGTGCACTGTTGGGCTTCCTGGCTCGGAGCATCCCCGCGCTGTAGGAGGGGGCGTCGTCATCCAGAGCAGGGGGCAGAGTGCAGAGATCATTACTGGTGGGATTTCAGAAGCGGGAGAGCGATGGAAAGACTGAAGTTACAAACAGCAGCAGCAACGATACCTGTCTCAGTGACCGTCAAACTAGATACGTGGGTGAGGGACACCAGAGGGCGCTGAGGAAGACCGAGGATCTGGGGAGTGTGTGACTCAGTGCACTCTTGAAGCGTTTCTCAAGCACCCAGAGACTGGGCACCACAGAGTGGAAACTTTTAAGACTTGAGTTGTCTAAATATAATTCCTTTATGAATATCTTTTTTTTTTTAAAGATTATTTTTTGGAAAGATTTCCAAATTTCTTGTTTTTTTTTATTGTAGTTATTTTTATAGTAGCACATGTGTACAATATACAAGGTAATTCATGACATAGATTAAGTACACCTAAATTAATAAGAGAATATTCACTAGTCACCATGGGTCACATATGAAACTGACAATGTAGTAGGAATCTACCACATGTGGTAGGCTGAC
>NW_011888841.1:3141263-3178553 GCF_000151845.1 Pteropus vampyrus
GTGATTCCTATAAAGTAGAATAGAAGTATAACATGGGACAAAATGATCAAAAACAACTATTGCATGACCAAAGATAGGCGGCTTGAGAAATGCTTCTGCTTCAAGTCAGTGAGCGCACTGGTGGGCTTCCCGGCTCGGAGCATCCCCGCACTGTAGGAGGGGGCGTCGTCATCCAGAGCAGGGGGCAGAGTGCAGAGATCATTACTGGTGGGATTTCGGAAGCGGGAGAGCTATGGAAAGTCTGAAATTACAAACAGCAGCAGCAACGATACCTGTCTCAGTGACCGTCAAACTAGATACGTGGGTGAGGGACACCAGAGGGCGCTGAGGAAGACCGAGGATCTGGGGAGTGTGTGACTCAGTGCACTCTTGAAGCGTTTCTCAAGCACCCAGAGACTGGGCACCACAGAGTGGAAACTTTTAAGACTTGAGTTGTCTAAATATAATTCCTTTATGAATATCTTTTTTTTTTAAAGATTATTTTTTGGAAAGATTTCCAAATTTCTTGTTTTTTTTTATTGTAGTTATTTTTATAGTAGCACATGTGTACAATATACAAGGTAATTCATGACATAGATTAAGTACACCTAAATTAATAAGAGAATATTCACTAGTCACCATGGGTCACATATGAAACTGACAATGTAGTAGGAATCTACCACATGTGGTAGGCTGACAATGTAGTAGGAATCTACCACATGTGGTAGGCTGACAATGTAGTAGGAATCTACCACATGTGGTAGGCTGACTAATACGCCCTATAGATGTTCATGTTCTAATTTCCAGAATTTCCAGAATCCATGAATATCTTACTTTATATGGCAAAAAAGACTTTGCAGAAATGCTTGAATTAAGAATTTTGAGATGTGAAGATTATCCTGTATTACCCACAGGTGCCAGCGTAATCACAAGGTCCCTATAAGAGGGAGGTAAGAGGGACTGTATAAGAACAAGGAGTCATTCAGTGGAATCAGAGCTGGAATGAATCACTGTGAAGATGGAAAAGCAAACCACAAGCCAAAGAATGCAGATGCACCCCATAAATTGGAAAAGCAAGGAAACATTCTCCCCTGGAGCCTCCAGAAGGAACGCAGTCCCATCAACACCTTGATTTCAGCCCCATAAGACTCATTTCAGACTTAGGACTGCAGGGACTATGAGATGATAAACTGGAGGTGGTGTTAGCCAATAAGTTTGTGGTCATTAGTGACAGCAGCTTTAGGAAATTAATATTTCCATATACTCACAACAAAACTAGTAAAAGTCAAAACTAAATAAAAATAGTTGAGATAGCAAGAGAAAAACAACCTACCACATAGTCGGGGACAATGACACTGTTACTGGTTGACTTCAAATCAGAGGACATTAGAGTGAAACACACAGTTTGCTTGACAAAGAGCTCTTGGCACCAGGCTGATTCAGGTGGCGCGCCCTCTGCAAACAGATCGCGAGAGCTTAGACTTCAAAGTGCAAGCACAGCCTCTCTAAGGCTATTCCACTGCTCTTGACATGCGGAGCTAACGGACCAGATGAACTCTTGGTGTTCTTCCTCGATCCAGTGACTGCTTGTTTTATTTCCTGTTACTTACGCATTCTCTCACTCACACAGATAAAGATAAACTTGTTAGGTAATGGGTACGTTAATTAACTCGATGGGGGAATCATTTCACAGTGTACATGTGTATCAAGTCACCACAGTGTATGCTTTGTCTTACAATTTTACTTGTCAATTAAACCTCAATAAAGCTGAACTAAAAGAAAAGAAAGTAGGTGTTCCCTACCTTTTCTGAGGCTTATTTATAAATAGGCAATAATTTCTGTAGCCTGGACAGGTCGTAAACTATGATGCTCTCAACTCTTCTGCAGGGGTAAGGAGGCAGCACGAGCAGAGATAACCCAAACCTTCCTTAGAGTTAATGTGCAGACGCTGCAAAAGAAAATGTCTATTCCAGGTTAAGAATTCTATATTTAGAGGAATGTAAAGCTGATGGCAGCCATCTTCTGCTCCAATGAGAGAAAATCTATAATTGAATGCAATGTAAAAAATATCAAGGGCAACCATACAACAGAGAAGGAGAGATCTAGTACTGAAGGTCCAGATGTTCTCATCACATTCTGAAGTGTAGACACACATTCCGTCATTGATAAAACTGCCTTCGACTGCTTTCATATCAGGTATGATGCAAAAGTTTTTAACGATGCAGAAACTGGATCTCAGAGAGGGGGTTGCCGTGAAGGGCAAAGCATGAAGTCTGGAATGGATGACGTTACAGGAGGGCAGAGGGAAGTAAGGATTCCTTCATTCTCCTACTTCAAATTGGTAGTCTGCTCATTCTAAAATAACACAGCCCTCGGTTTAAAATGTTACAAAGGCTTTGTTCTTAGCCTGGGCTGGGGAAACAAAATGAATTCATTCTCTAACCATTGTAAAAGGGGTATGTCTCTTGATGACACAGAGAAATTTTTTTTTTTTAATGAGGTCCATATTCAAAGCCTGAATGGGTAACTATATTTATTGCAGTTATTAGTTCTGAATTATTTGAAATGAAACTCAGGTAGTAAAGAAATTTTTAGAAATTATTGACAAAAATATTGATCTCAGGAATTGATTTCTCAACCTCTAAATACAACCCAGTTCTTATGACTGTGAAGAAAAAGGCTCATCATTAATACCATACAGCTCTGAAAAGTGAATTCCTCCTCTATATTCCTTTAGATATAAAATTTGAGGGAAAGGACAAAATATGCACTCAAGAGAATTACAAATTGCAGCCAGATTTCTAGTGAAAGCCATCACTTTACTGCGTAACTGGGAGACTGTGGTATTTCACTCTAGCACAATGTGGTATATGCTATGAAGTTGTGCCCACTCTCTATTCTATTCTTTTTGTCCTTTCCGTTTTTTTTTTTTTTTTTATGATCAAAAAAGTTTATATCTAGAATTAGCCAGCTGGACTCAGTTTGTTGATCCCAATTTCACTGGCAACATCCAAAACATCAGAGTCAAGAGCTAGTGAACATGTACCTTCTTCTCTTCATCAGGCTTGATGAGAGTGTTGACTTTGGCCATGCCAATGTCATAGAGCTTTTTCACAGCCTGCTGGATTTGGTGCTTGTTGGCATTGACATCAGCCATGAACACGTTGTTGTCTTTTATCTTCTACGTGGCCGACTCAGTGGTCAAGGGAACTTGATGATGAACAGAGTTCAAGTTTATAACTCCTGGAGGCGCTCTTCTGACGTTATTTGGGCTGGCTGCGGTGTCTTGGCCCTTTAGAAGGTGGATGACATGCAGATCTATTTGTGTGTGTCTGTAGATGCCTTTCAGCACTGTCTTCTTGGCCTTCGATACATTTAATTCTTCAGCTTTGGAGAGGGCCAGGATATTCTGTCTTCAATTTTGGCACTACCTTTGTAAAGAATTTGCCCTTTTTTTTTAAAATGAAAATATTTATTATGATTTTCCTGTAATCCCTCTATATTTTTGTGTTGTGTGTATTGGAGTTTGTTAAACGTAACACTTAGTCTAGACTGCAGAAAGTCTAATTGGGATGATGAGACCCTGAAGGAGAAATAAATGTCATCTGGAGATATGAACTCAGAGAAAAACAGACTTAAATAATCATCTCTATATGTAATAACTGAAATTGAATTTAGATTGTCTTCTAAAGTCGAAAAGATGAACATATTTTCAATTTAATGTGCCATTATTATTTACATAAAACAACACACTGTATTTTAAATAAGGTTTGTTTGAAATACAAAAGCAAGACCCAGTGCCACAATTATAACTTATAAAGAATCTCCTTGTAGGAGGCTGCTTCAGCACGTATTTACATTTGCTTGTAAATTAAAGATAATGCAATTAAGAGTGACTTACACATACTGATATTTATGTGACTCATGAAATTAGAAGTCACAGAGTGGGTGGGTAGGCAGATCAGGATGACACTGCCCTTAAAGTTTGTCATGAATGATCTAGGTGGCCACTCTAATTTCAAAATCAAGAGGCACCCAGCTTCTCCAGGTTTGGCGTCTACATTCCAGGAAAAAATAAAATGAGACTGTCAAAAACCTAAAGAGTTTGTACCAAATATATGCTATTTAAGACGTTTTCTTCAAAGCTCCTCCTACTTACACTTACACGGTTCTGCCAGAACTATGTCACAACATCATCTCAGTCACAAATAGGATCTGGAAAGATATTGCTAACTATAAAAATTACAATCCAGAAACACCATGGCTTATATTCTGGAGGTAAGAAGAACGTGTAAAATTATAATTTACTAGAAGACTAGTTGTAACTGCCATAATTGCCTATTCAGATATTGAACTCATAGAGTTCCAATTAATGACAAGACACTCTTATAAATGATCATTCTTTACTATAAGAAAATGTCTAAATTACTGAAAATGATTGCAAAATTATTTTTTGAAAGATTTATAATCCACACAATGGTGGATTACTTGTTTAAGGATCTGCCTTCCCCTCTCCTAGAAATGTGAACTCTGGCACTATTTATACGACTGCTTTGAGGGCTTTGATGCTTTCGTGTGGACCCCTCTCTCTGGGCACTGGGGCTTCTGTGTGTGATGAAGGGGAGGATGACTTTCATTAAAGTGGGCTCCCAGACTACCCATCCTCGACAGCACTGTCGAGTGGTCCAGAGCCATGCCCCATGACCTAGAAGCATTTCTGAGGAGTTTTCAAACTAAAACTGATAAAGCAAGTCAGTCTCTCTCTGGGAATAAAAGCCATAAATGCACACAGGTGATATGCATTCAGGTAACATACATCCAGAGAAGAAGAAACCAAGTTGATGTTTCTTAAGACTCAGATGAAAATCTGGTCTGACAGTTTTGGGTTGGCGAAATAGTCTCTATTTTACCATGTAACATGAAATTCTCATTTTTGGTTTAACTTATTTATTTGATTTTCTCTGATTTTGATCAGTAGATCAAGTGGAAGAGTCTTGACATTTATCGTAGTTAATTAAATTATTCTGATTAATAATTTATACTATTTTTTCAAATAAAGGAAATAATCAAGCATCCTCCTTATCAACTAATAAAATCTTAGATGTGATTTGGCACTAGGTATAATGTATATTGTGTATTGTAAGGCCAAATATTATAGTGGTTTTGAGCTGTATCAGTTGAAATAAGCTAAATCATACTGCAGTAATCAACAGTGAAAATTTTTAGTGCCTTATAACCATGAATGTTTTTATCCTATGGGCTCATCTCAGATTGGCACACATTCTGCTTCACACTGCCATCATGCTGGGATCCAGGGGGACTGAAAGACCTTGACAATTTCACCAGTCTCATGAAAGACTGCATGGAATCCATAGGTTAGCTCTGGAGCTTGGGATCAGAAGTGACATGCATGTGTCATTTCAAATTCCTTAACCTAGGCAAGTTATAGGACCATACCTATATTAAAAAAAGGCAGGGGATCAGTGACCATTTTGAGCAATAATAGAATATTCAACAAGAACAGAGTCTGGAGACTGCGCAGGGTAAATTCCAGCTATCATTTAACAATGTTACTTTGGACAAGTTAAATAATGTCTCTGCGTATCACATTCTTATTGAAAAAGTACACATAATTCTACTAACAACTTCATGGAACTGATGTGGGCAATCGATAACAATGACTGGAAAATGCATAGCACGTTACCTGGCTCAAAATCACTAGCTTTTTAAGAATAAAAACATCATGTGATCTGGGATCCAAATTTTGATTCAAAACATTAAAATGTGACTTATGGAAATATGATATATATGCTCTAGTTCTGATTCATCTTCTTGTAATGAAATTGCTATTCAACGATCTCATGGCTAAATGCCTCTAGCAACAGAAAACGGTTTGCCTGGGGCTTTCAGTGTCCCTTCTTTGTTCTCTATGTAATCTTCAATCTCTTATTTTCATAAGAGACACTCTAATTAAAATGAAGACTCATTAGCTGCTCTTAAGATGTAACATAAAACTGAACTGCACATCCTCCTCTATAGAAGGTAAATAACAAAAACCCAAAGCAGTCACCCCAGGCAGCGTAGACAGTTACAGCGACTCATTTTAGTGACTGCACACTCAGCAGTACAAAAATGCCTAGACCTGGTGTCACTACTGAGGGGTTCACCTTTATTTTTTCCTCTGAAAATACTTTTTTCATAATGTCCACTTGTTTAAGTTCATGTATCCTTTTCTCTATATAAGCAGAAAATGCGTAAACTAGTTATGCGTGCATCATTCTAAGAGTCCATCGTTTCCCCGTGTACTGGACTGATGATACCCCTGTAGCACAGGTTAGCCTCCACCCCACGGAAAGACCCGAGCTCGGCCGGGGAGGCGCTTCTCAGCACGCTCATCTGCTCTGGGCTCCCCACTCATGGCCCCTGCCTCTGGGATCAAAGGGGCAAACTTTTCTCCTGTTTCGTAAACAGAGGTGGACTTAGCCTTGCTCTTTGTCTCTGATTACTTGTTCAGAGTGACTTGGCAAGAGAGAGCTGTCTTTTTAACTGCTTTCTCCTAGCTAACTCCATCACAGTTCACAGCAGCTTAGCGAGAGGCCATCTGTCTGCATTTTATGCCCAACAATCTTCCAAATGTTGGTATCATTTTCTCAAAATCATAAATAAAAAATAAAACATTTGTAGGTATCACATTTTATTTGACAATAAAGCAGGAATTCATACTGGAAAACCCGCGATAATTCTGTTTCATAAATTTATGAATTTATGAATTATATATATTTATGAATTTCTATTTTATCCATGTTGACATGAGATAGCATTGATTCCTTAAAAATTGTTTTTAAAATGTCAAGGAAACTACTGCTTATGGTCATAGTTAAAGGAATCAGAGATCTCATTTAAAATCAAATAATAAGTTCTTGTTTATAACGTTTTTGAGAGAGATAAAATATATGCCTTTATTTTATAAATCATGGTTAATTGAGGTTGTTCTGGTATATCTCTGCAAAATATACATGAAATAAACCTAGCTAGAAATCAAATACATTAACTGTAATTCAACAAAAAGACATGCTAGGAATTTATTTATAGTAGGGCAACTTCATAAGAATTAGTAATGAGTTGTGCAGTTTACATATTAATTTAATTTTTCTACTACTGCTATACATTGAAATTTGTATGCAAAGCCATACATGCATACGATGGACTAGAATTACATTAAGAAACATATTCTTCTATTTGGATGAGAGGGCCTACAACTTTCTGGTTTCTTAATTTTACTCATCTATGTCTTAAATAACAGGATTTAACTTTTATAGAGCTTGAAGCTAGGGCATTCAGCAAGATGGCATTAGAATTTAAGAGAAGACTGGCTAGGAGAATTGATTGAAAGCTAGATTAGAAAAATAGAATAAGAGGCAAAGGTAAATACCACCTATCTAATAAAAAAATTAAAGGTAACATTTAACCTGTCGAGTCTACATGACTACTATTTTATTTACAAGTGTGGCACTGACAATCAAACACTACTCAGAATTGACAATATTGTCTAATTTTCCAAGAAAAGTGTAAGAGAGAAAATGACCACTGCATATTGCCTTATATACATTTCACTAACTCAAGTCAGTGTTTTGTCAGGATCCACTGCATTTTTGGCTCAAGATAAAGCATTTTAAAGTTCATGCTGGCATTTTAGATAAGGTTCTTAGTGGTAGATAAGATAAAATATAACTGAAGCTAAATAATGTATTTGCTTAATTTTCAGTAGCTCTAGATAGAGTGCTGGATCCCTACAGAGAATTTGGTTATTTATGATGAAATGGGAGAGAATAATAAATTTGCAAAGTGTATTCTTATTTGACTGTAAAGCTAATCATACATAAAACAATTTTGGATAAACTATGTAAAGTTTACTTTAATGAATATAAAGCTGAACTACTTAATTACCATCATTAAATTTTTGTTACTTTATATTTATCAAGAACACTTTATTATCAATAAATGTGTTTTTCTGAAACTAGGCAATGTTGGTATTTAGGTAATAATACATATAGAAATTGGAACATATTTTAATATCAACTAATCCATGGTACACCTGTCATGTACCTATTTTAAAGCATCAGAGACATCGCTATCTTTTGAACAAGACCATTGAATTGCACATATTTTAGTATTTTAAAAAATGTAACGTCATTTTCTATACTTTAATAAACAACATGTTTATCTTTACAAATTTATCTTTTTCATCACTTTTGCTTCAACTAAGTAGATTAATTATCTTACTAATATCTTTAAGCTGTTTAGCTTTGTTTACTTTGATTAATTTTAAAAAACAGTTCATGTAATCTTGCATTTGTGAGAGGTAGATAATAATAGCTATCTTTAATAAATATTTTCAAAAGCATGTAGTACAATGACTGGCATTTAATATCTGCCAAACTATTAATTACATCCCTCAATCATGATATTTCAACATTTTTAGCTCTATTTATCAAAATTATACAGAATATGCCTAATCTCTTTTCTATGTACTAAACTTTCTCCCTTGTCAGGTGAAACATAGTTCATTCTTTCAGTTGCTCCTCATATGTCTTGGGTCAGTAGTAGACTGGTACATGAAAATTATTTACTCATGAAAAAGCAACAGAGTTGTCAAAAGGGGAGTGAACTTATATTTTGAATAGAAACTGGTTAAGACTGTAGAAGAGAAGGCAAGATATGGCCATCAGAGATGAATTTACGAACAGTTTGAGATGTTCTGGCTACGAATTAAGGTGGATAGTAATTTGAAGAAAAAAATAAACTTAGAATATTGGTTCCTATGGTTATAAATAAGGGCTCTAAAAATAATGGGTCTTATGACACAATTAATGATTAGTCATCTCTTAAATTCAGTACCTCCTCTAATTCAGTGAATCACAGAAAACATGTTAGGATTATTGATCACTAAACCAAAATCTCCATCATACACCTCTCGCATTGTTTATAATTATAATTGAATATGTCTGTACCATCTACTAGGGAATGAGCATCTGGACAAAAAAGATTGTGAGTCTGGTTTATTATACCCCTAACAACCCATAATGGTCCATACAGAAATGGTGAATGAGTTAATGTACAAGGAAAAAAAAAAAAATAGAGCTTTTTCAACCTAGATGCCTTAATATTATTAAAGATATTTTTCCTCTCAGTGGTATCTTCTCTACTTTTTCAATAAAAACTACTAACATATTCTAATTTACTGCTTAATTAAATCATCCACAGGTATTTTAATTGTTTTATTTTATGTCTGCATAAAAAAGTAAAGTCAGTCCTTTCTGTCCCTGAATTAAAAAACAAATATTTCTGCCTTTTTTAAATTGGCTTAACAATCTCAAGCAATTCATTATTTTTCTTATTGTCTTCCGAACAATTTTAGTATACTTATAATATTTTCACTGATAATTTCTAGCCCAATGCCAAACTTATATTTTTAACTTTACATACAATACTTTTTATGACCTATTTACAAATATTTTTCCAACACAAAGCTCATTATATTTTCCAGTGTCTTCATATAGAAGCTTTATTTTTAATCTTTCATATTTAAGTTTGTGATTCATATCAGATTAGTTATTTGTGTGAGGGAAAAAGAAGGTTTTAGATTTTACTTCTTTTTGTTAGATATCTGATTCGCCCAGCAGCATTTACTGTAAACATCATTCTTTCCTCGCTGAATTTCAGTGGCTCTTAGCCATAAACCAGATGACTGTGCTTATATTGATTAGTTTCCTCATTCTTTTCCCCCTGTCTATCTTTCTACACTTGGGCCAATACCACTCTGTTTAATTATTATAGCTTTAAAATAATGCGTATGGAATTTATTTGTGTGATCTTAAAATATGTATATAACCTAAGCACATAATCCAATTTCGAGTGTGTTTGTTTGTTGTTTTCCCTGAGGCACTCTTCTTACTAATTCCTGTGTTAGTCAGAGACCTGCCAGGGTGTAGACAGCAAAATCGAATTGGGGCATTGATGGAACATTCAACTGTGTACACGTTGTCAGCAGAGCATGGGGAAACCACAAGGACGAATGCAATATTCTGGGAGTACTCAAGTAGGACAAGTTTATCATCTTTAGGCCTTAAGGTAGGAAGCAAGTTTTGGAAGACAGAGAAAAAGTTCTGTAAAGACTGTAACTCAACTGGAATCATGATGTGATGGAGACACTGTAGTTAGAAGGAGAATAAATAACTCAAATTCACTCTTTCTCATCTCTTACAAGTGCCTTTCACTGAACAAAATACAAGAAGGAAGCCAACTTATTTACACATTCTTTAAGCTGCTTTGGGAATGCAATAACAGCTTTGCAGAAGTTGAGAAGTGACTCAAAACCCTACGTGCAATTTTATATTCACTAAATTACTAAAAGTGGTCCGATTGAAGAAAGCAAAGCAAAACAAAACAAAACAAAAAACCCCACAAAAACATGAAAGCTGAGGTTACATTCTAGGTCAGTGAAATTCAAAGTGTGGTCCATGGATTATTGCTGGTCTGTAAATGATGTGCACGGCAACAACATAACCACGGAAATTGACAGTAACCATTGGAAACATCTACAGCGACTTGACAGTTACATGAGGCAAGTTATTCTTACCAGAGACCAGTAGTAGGATCATGCTTTAATCTGTCATTATTAAAATTTAGTTTAAGAACTGTAACTCAAAAGTGCATAAAATCTGGTATTTATTTCTTCTATGAAAAGATACTTCAAATTTAATTATAATTACATTAGAAACTATTGAAACTGGATGGAAGATTAAAGACAAATTTTGAAAATATAGCAACACTTGCTTCCTTTTGCATAAAAGTTAAAAATGAATATCATAAGGTCGCTGACGGTGCTTTAAAATCTCTTTCATTACCCATCAATGTGTTTCTGAGAGACTGTTTTAATAAAAGTTTCTAGAGCAAACAGAGCTACAGTATAGATATGCTTCTTTTTCTAGGAGTGATGTTGTCTTCAACATAACAGATTAGTTAAGCAAAGTTTTACACTTTTGAATAATAGTTGTCAAACTATATGCACAAATTGAACACAGTGTATATCAATATTTTGAGTTTTAATGTGACAAATGGGTTCAATGTGTGCATATAGGTATTTAATATGGGGAATCAGTTTTCTTATTACTGCAATAAGGAAGATGTATTAATTATAAAAGCAAATTATCTATATTAATAACCTGTATGCAGTTTTCATAAAAACATGTATAAACTGTTTATATTTCTCCTCATATTTGTTTTGAAAATATTTACTGTGATGTGATTTTTTTCTCTTGCATCCAATAAAAACAGAATTTGTATTTTATGCCTTTATTGTTTATATTCTATTTCTCTAGTATTTGTATTTATTAAATTTTACAAACTTATTTTCAACGTTGAGTTGGAGAGGGGTGTCTGATCATTCACTCCAGATAATTTGGGGAGTACTAAGCTTGGTGAAAATTTCAAAAGTGAAATACTATTAAAAAAACATAGTAAGGTGTTTGGAGGGATGTAAGGATGTAGACTTAATCATTAACTTAATATTTAACTAAAAAGGGAAGGAAAAGTAAAAAATGAAGTCCAAGTTTTGGGTTGCTGTAATTGAATTAGTGGGAAATTTGGAAAGAGATGCAAGTTAAGAAAAGGAATGAAGAGCGAGCAAAGTCATTTACAGGCAATGTAAAACTGTAATAGATCCGTTCTATATTTGCATTATAGTGAAAATTTTCAGTGATAACTAAAAAAATCACAGCATCATTTCCTCCCCTAGGTTTGTATGACACAGGATCATATAGTGTCACTTGGTCTCAGATGTTTCCCAGTTATCAGTGAAATACCCCTCTCTGCATGTCATTCTTAACTGCCTTCCGGCAGTCCCGTGTGCACTTCTAAAGACAGCCCGAAGACATAGTTGAGTGGCATTGCATTTAGAATCATTATAATCCCAAGGTAACAAATACTTTGTTTGGAGATCAAAATTTTTTCATGAAGACAGATTTCTACCAATGTGACATTCCGTTTGCAAGAATGAGTGCCCACCTGCTGAACTCCAGCAGTGGCAAAGTTTTATCACCATTCTGATACTTGATGCATTGTGTGTATTTCAAATTATCTTTATTTCTAAAATGTACTTGCCTTGGTGAAATACTTAACAAATTAACAGGCAAATATATGTAACCATTACCATATTTAAGAAATGAAATATGCCATCAGGTTTTACAGGGATATTTCTGACACCTTTGGCTAAGTAAATCATAAAATATCTCCTCGCTCATTTATTAAAATTTCACGACACCTGATTATAGTCATTTGTAGCAGATATCAATTTTGCACTGATTTGTGTGCTTATGTCACATGTATCTGTCTTCCCATCATATTGTATACTGCTATATTTACTCATTTTCAGTACCGAGCATACTGCTCAACCAAGATTAGGGTCTAAATATATATTTATTATATTAATAAATGAATGATGGCCTTTACTAAACATGCAGTGTAATGTTCAGGATAATATGCTCTTTAATTAGCTCGTTCCATTTGCTTGTTTTGGAGTATCCATTGGTCTAGGAATTCTAAAGAGGAAATGAAGTGTTGGTTGTTATTCTCTTTAGCCACTGCTGTTCCGTGATCCTGTGATTAATGGGAAAATCATTTTCCTTTTACGTCAAGATGAGACCAGTAGCCTAGTTTTAGAAAACAAATGCGCTTTGAATTGCTTTTCTCTTTCATTCTAAAGTGGTTTGAATGAAATATGATAGAGAAGGTTTCTTTCACTAAAAACATTCTCTATTGCACCCCAATTATTCCAGTAATCCACATCTCTAAAATAATCTTGTATAAAAGGTGCATTCAATGCCCTACTAATCTAGGGACTTTTTTTTTCTCCCTAATAAACTAATCAAAAGCATTAAGTCTGTTTACATGTGTACTTCTTTTGGCAAAGGTGAGTGGAAGAAAAGGGCTATAGATAAAATTAGCTTTTAAGAAGCACAGTTAGAAATTAGATGTCATTGTATAAATTCTTTGCCCCCTGCCCCACCCCCCAAAACAGACAATAATGGATAAAACTGATGGGCTCAAAAGTATTAGCCTGGAATGTTACCCAGTTTTATTGGCATGCTGACTCTGGTATTTAACATCCCAGGGCAATATACAAAGCCTAAAATGAAGATGATGTATATTGGTTTACTCTTCTTTTAATGATGTATAAAATATATTTTACTGTAAAATATAAATTACTGAAATAAAAAATATATTTTATGATGTAAAGAATTCTAGTTATATATAAATGAGTAATTTATCAACTATATAATTAGTTTGAGAAACAGTCACAACAATCAAATTGTTAATTTGTCATTAATTAAATAATAGTATCTTGAATCTGAGATATGGTTCATTTTGGTAGTTTAAGTTATTGTCTTCTTTCTCCTCTTTCTTTCTTTCCACAGAAGCCAGTACTCTCAATAAATCTTACCCAGACCAACAGTGAAATAAAAGTATCGGGAGCATCTTTGTTTGAAATGGCCAAGGTCAGATGATAATAAATGTATTGCCCTTTTGGCTCCTCTTTCTTCTTTATTAGTAGGTATTTGCAAGGGTTAGGTTGTAACTCCGGGGGAAATTGCAAAGGTTAGGGTGTAACTCTGGGGGAAAAAAACAGTTTTGAACTAGTATTCCAGTTAAAATTGTTATCTTTTTACATAAGGAAAATGAGGCAAAGAGAGACTAAATACTTTCCCTTCACCTGTAGATATTAGATTTTAGAAGAACTATTAAAAGATTGATTGCAATCATTTTCTTAACTTTCTGCAGTGAAATTCTGTAGAGAAAATGATGTACTAGTAGTAATAATGGTCTGCTGAACAACAGAGTATAGATTTGTGCTTTTTAATACATTGAATATGCTCTTAGCCTTCACCCCGAAGTCAAATCAATTTAAATGTTGTAATGGGTGGAGTACAATTGCCAACATTTTCCTCTTATCCCCTGCTCCTTAATATAACTGTATGTAATGGTGTTAAATGATATTCACTCAGTCTATATTCTTGTGACCTCTAGAATTTTATTAGAAGTAAGGAAGCAATAAAACAACTGAGCTGAATAACCGACATGCATCAACATGAGAAAAATTAATCTGAAGTATTGGAGAAACAACATTAAATGTGTCCTATCTAATTCAAGGTAACTAAATACACTTTTACTTGAACTTGTTTTCAGCCAGTTATTTCAGCCAGATAATTTTAAAAATATTTAATGAAAACATGTCTCAAAATAGCTATAACTAATCTTATTAAATCATTAATTAAACAGGTGTTATTTTGCTTTAGTATTTTATATCAACAAATATGTACTATAATTCATTTTTTTGTTGTTGAAGGGTCAAATATAAATATGTCATTAAGAAGAGAGTATAAGCCATTAGTGATTTGTTCTTCTATAAAAGCTTATTTAGTGCTGTTTTGTTCGACAAGATATAGCGCTGAATCAGACCTGTAGTGATATACTCAGAAGAGGGCCCAGTCTCCCCTAGGAAAACCAGACCTGTACAAATTTTGACTGTAATTCCAGGGAGAATGTGAGAAATAGAAGGCAGTACGAATTAAACCTATGCAGACTCGTGGATAGGAATCATGGCATCTGATTTGGGATTAAAGAACACATCAGGATGAAGGAAACGTTTCGTTCAGAACCTGAGTAGTAAATGCAGACCTGGCTAATGACAGAAGGGAGACCTGCGTTGTGGTTGTGTCAGGTTATGTATGGTCCCTATCAGGACTAACATTAACTTCACGAGTCTTAACGTTTAGTTTTCTCTTCCTGTTTATGGAAAAGTGAACAACTAAAGGACGGGAAAGAAGTGAAGAGATAACCTAGTCTCATCACTTGGATGTACAGATGAACAAGCTTCCAGCGACTTTGCCAAGGTCATGTAACTCACTAACGTCAGAGCCAGGTCTGGGAGGAAGGGCTGAATGGGCATCATGTTTCATGTATTCAAGATTTGTAGAAATAATACATGTACTTAACCCTAGGTTTTTGCATGTTCTCTGCTTGAAATACTCTCTGCTTTAAAGTCTGTCCATCCATATTGGTTTTGAAAATGTTCACCCTGTGAACCCCGCCCCCCGCATCAAAGTTGTCTAGTTTCAGGGCCTCTAATTACATGCTTCCTTTGCTGCCACACTTGCTTCCCTCTGTTTGCTGGACCTCGCCACCCTGCATCTGCTTGGTCGTGGTCTTCCTCCCTTTAGACTCTGAGCTTCTTGTTGGCTGACTCTGACCTTTATTTATTGTCACTTCTATTCCTAGAAAGGTATTTAATACATAATAGGCAAGCAACATTTTCAATGCATACAAAATTGCAGAATGACATACTGCTTTTTCATTGTCCCTAGTGCACATGTTTTTAATCTCATAAACTAGATTATTTGCAATATGAAAAGGGCTATATTTCATATGATAAAACTCTCCAGGGCTGCATATATTCAAAGAGACCTATTGATTAACTAGGTCAATTAATATATTTTTTATTTTTAAAGCTAGAATATAAAAATGAGCCTTATAAAATATATGATTTAATATACACTGCATTTGCATTATCTTCAATTAATAATATGTGTTAAATTGTAGTGGCTATATTATTCAAATAAGTAGTTGGATAATAAAATAGAATTATTATTGACTACAGTATTATTTTTGTCTCTTATAGAAGTTAATGTCTCATAATAGAGCCTAATCTATTCATGTTAAAATGAATAATCACATTCAGCTATCTACATTTTAATCAATCTATAATCATCTTCATGAATAAACTAATGATGTTTCACTAACTTTTAACATTAGCACAATAATCAATCTATGAGACATTTTATTCACTGTGAGTTGATTTATTATTAAGTAGAATTTCAAAACATGGTTATTGACTCCATTAGTCTATAAGATTACACTATCAAAGAACCCTAGAAAATTCAAGTAATAAATTTAAATTAGTATTTTTATTACACATTGAAAATATGCTTGGATTTTATATAGTATAAAGATTCCTCAAGGAAATGCAAATCAAAGCCACAGTGGGATATTATCTCACGTCTTTTAGAATGGCTATTACTAAAAAGACAAGAAGTAAGAAAATTTGGCAAGGGTGTAGAAAAAGGCGAATTCATACACAGCATAAGTGGGATTGTAAACTTGTGCAGCTTCTATGAAAAACAGATTGGAAGTTCCTCGAACAATTAAAAATAGAACCACTGTGTGATCCAGCAATTCCACTTCTGGGTATTAATGCAAAGAAAATAAAGAGATATCTGCACCCCCCACATTCACGGCAGCACTATTTACAGCAGCTAAGACCTGGAAGCAACCTAGATATCCATCGATAGATGACTGGATAAAGAAAATGTGAAATATACCACAGTACGTTAGTCACATTTTCTTGGTGGAAACGGAATCACACATCTAAAGAAGGAGAAGTGGGAAGAACACACAAAGTGCCTAAAGAGCTCCATCAGGCACCAGATTTTCCAAACACACATCCGATGCACTTAGGGCAACAGAGGGGTCACTAAATACACTTAAAACACCCAGAGCAGTGTTAGGGGCAGGTATGATTGGGTGCTGGGTCAGACCCGAGGATCCTTATGTCCTCAGTACCCTTCAGGCAATTACTCTCAGAGAAATGGGAAGGAGAAGGTCAAAAGTTTTCCGTGAAAGTTAAGTGATCAATTGATCAAAATATGCAGAGAAGGGGGAGAAATTCTCTTCTATGTTGGAACAAGATTTTGAGGAGCTTAATGTCTCATATATATATATTTTTCTTTCTAAAATAGTGTCTAATATATGTCGATTCGTAGGGACCTATCAGAAATTTGACTGGCGTAGATGAAAAGGCGCATAGTGATACTTTCTAAAGGAATAACTATTTATACTCCACTTGATCGTAAACATTGTATTTTAAGACGTGATTACTGTAATAACTACCTCCACCTAAAGGAATAATCTATTGGTAAAATAATATGAAGCAGGACTAAGGCCAGAGAGGAATTTTTATTTTTTCTAAGTATGTCCATAGTCATGATAAATAATTCTCCCTCTTAGGGCTAGGTTTTTGATCTGTCGGAAATAATTTTATTTTTTATGATGTATTTCTAACTTTTTGTCTCAAAAGGAGTTGATGTGCTATCCCTGCTAAAAGTTCTAAAACAAAAAGATTTTGCAGACGTGCCTTTGAACTTGCTCATCATTCTCACTTGAAGACTCTATATACCCTAGATATATGATTTGCTTCCTTCGTCCTTCCAGGCTTTATCCAAATGTCACCCTCATGGTGAGACCCCCTGTCTGTCACGCCATCTAAAATCGCGACCCTCCCAGTATCTTTGTTCCTGCTTTGTGTCTTCTTGAAGTTCTCACCTTCCACATCTCACTGGTAGACTGACTTCTAGCACAACATCAGCAGCTCCATTCAGTCTAATTTCTTTTTTTTTTCTTTCTGTTCTCAATCAAATCTCCAGCATTTAGAATAGAGCCTGGCCTAGAAAGTGCTCATTACACATTCACCGAATGAATAAGTGAACGATGAAGGGATAAATAACCGCGATGGCATTTTCAAAGAAGTGAAGAGCAAGCATATGTTTCGTGAACTAACACTGTCTCCTAATGAAAAACAAACTAAAATCATGTCTCTTGACTTTGAGCAATTCTTCTAATCTTGGAAAGTAAGAGTTAAATTGTATATGCTTAAAAAAAATGAAACTATTTTGACATTTTGAAAGGTATTCCTCCTTACATGCAGCAGAGGAAAAACGAATTTAAAATAAATGAATGAAGAGGAAACCAACATTATCAGGGAAATAAAAATGAAATAAAAATAATACAATATTTCATCCATGAGAGTAGAAAAATATAGTAAGCATAAAAATATGTTTTATCAAGAATGTGAGAAATGAGAACTAGTGTACTGATACTGCTTTAGCTACGGACATATTGAAACTCTATGTAATATACTCTACAACTGAGCAATTCCACTTCCCGTTACATTCCCACATCAACAATTAGATGGTCTATAATAGTAAATTAGAAAGTATATAATGTAATAAAATATGATTTGGAAGACACACCTAAAATTTATTTTATTTTATTTATTTTTTTTGAGAAGATGATTTTTGAGGAGAGGATAAGGTGAAAATAATTACAAATAATGGTCGAAGATCACTTCAAATGTATCTATAATATACTTTATCCATTTAAACAGTTATTTGAAAGAACCATAAATATTGTTAAAACAGTTAATTCTGGATGATGGGAATATGGTTATTTCTGTTTCTTATTGTGGTTTTTTTTTTTTTCGGCATTTTTAAAATTTCTTCCAAATACAATTTAAGAGAAAATAAATATCTACTCTAAAAGAAATCTGAAACACAGATACAGGTTTCATAGTAGCACAGGTATATATAATATCACTATGGTGGTGGAAGGTGGAGATAAATTCACATGCATTCTTGGCTATCTCGCCCTTGGAAAACTATTCTAGAAAATCAAGACTTATAAATGAGGAAAGGTTTAATGAGTGTTTAGTGAATAAACAGTCCTTTAAAGATAAAGAGCTTTGATCTAGTTTTGTCGAGTAACCTACGACGAATGCTGAAGAATGGAAAAAAACTGTGAAATCGAAGTTATCCAAGTATTTTTCTTAGATGTAGTGGAAGGTAGAGAAAACGAACAAACTCTGGCTATACTGAATATAATTGTGTGATCCTGTACTTGGAAAAAATGTGGTGAAATTTCAGAAGTCTGCTTTGGGGGTGACATACTTGCTAGATTTTACATAGTATAAAGATTCTTCAGGGAAATGCAAATTAAAACCACAGTGGGATATCACCTCACACCTTTTAGAATGGCTGTTATTAAAATGACAAGAAATAACAAATGTTTGCAAGGATGTAGAAAAAGGCGAATTCATGTGCAGCACTGGTGGAGTCAGGGTAACCACATAATTTATCAACAAAACTGAGAAACTTTCAGAATGAAATATGGCACCATTAGTAATTATGCCTGGGCAAGAGTTATAAACCTATAAAAGGGGATTTTTACCCAAACTATATGTAACTGATAATCTTGATGACATATGTTACATGGGTTGGAAATGAGAAAGCACAGACTTAGAAGTCATAATGAAATTATCAGCCATTTAAGCAAGATGAGCGATTGTATCAAAAGTTTCTAAACGAGATCTGAGAAGACAGATGAAAAAAGCAAATATGTAACAGATTTATTCAGTTACTTAGTGGAAAGTACCAATAAAATATCAGGATAAAAATATTAATTTACATCTTAATATGAACATAATTTATTTGCCAAAGGTAATGATTTAACCATCTCCCATATTATTTATATATTTGACATGTATTTCAGAAAGTTTCACAAAGTTTACCTGTATCAATATTACAAACTGTTTTTGGAATATTTTTGTTCTGTAGTTTAATTCAGGGAGATGCCCACAGCAGTGTTTTTCTAAAAGTAGACAGATAGATACTACTTTCTTTGATATCTCAAATTTTCTGAGGGGAAGAAAACCAGTGCTTATGACTCTGAATTAAAAAGTCTGCAACTATTCTATCAGCAAGATATTCATTGATGAATTGGGTCTATTAAATTGTAAAACCATCTAATCTTCTTGTTCCTGTGATTGTTTGCTCCAGAGCCAGTATGAGAAAATCAGACCTGTAGGCACCAATTTTTCTTCCCTTTGTAATTCTACACAACAAGGAATATTTTTCTTCTATTCTTCAAAGTTACACTCTTTCTTCATCCACTCCAGAGAGTTCTTAAATCACGGGAAGCTACTCAACCAGCTTTCCACTCATGGGAAATTACATTCACATGAAGGATAATTCTACTTCTAATTCATTTTTAGTGATACAAATATCTCAGTAAATTCCTGTACTTTATGAAGTCATTCTTAAATTACACAAAACTAAGGTCAAAACAAAACGTTTAATCGTAGGCATCTCATATATAAAAATAAGAAATTATATAAATATAAGATATGCACAACTATGTACTTTCAGTTATTAAGAAAATATAAAAAAATGCACATTTGTTCATCATACTGAGATAGATATGGATATTAAAGAGATGAAGAATCTTCATAAATATGAAGAGCCAGATTTTGTTGGTAAGAAACTACAATGGCAAAACAATGTTTGAGTATAGATAATATATTATAATCTTTAAAGTGACAGACATTGCCATATAAATTCCACTTTAAAACTCAAATTTAGATCAGTAATAGATATGTACATGTATGTTGATTTGTAGCAGTTTAATCAATATTAATATTACCACACATAAAAATTATAACATATACACATATTAAATGATCTTATTAAATTACAGAAGATTTATAGCCATTCTGTAATCCATTGCTATTTGGAAAGCATATAAAATACAATTATGTATCAAAATCTGCAAAATTTATAAATATTTAAGATTTTTCTGACAAATCTTGTTTAATGAACATATTACTTTTTACTTCACAGACAGAATTTTTTGTGTTTCCTAGTAGAGTTCTATAATATACTGTAACAATTTTTCACAACTTGGAAGGATTCCATAAGGTCCAAATGGATGATTTAGGTTAGAGCTATATGCAGTTTTTAATGCATGTAATAAAATCTGATATAAATAAAAGATTTAGTTGTTTCATTCTGCTTCACTACTATATATGTACCATTTTTGAAAAATGCACCACAGACTCTTTGGGGCACATCCAGTTTGGTTTCACTCAGTTGATTTTACTAATAAGATAAACAAATCATTTTCTACATAGAAAAGTGGTAGAAGTTGTACTTTTCCTCCTGCTATGTCTGCATTCCTACTGTGAAGATTGTTGAAAATGATACTGACATTTATTCACATACTTTAAGAGAAGAAACAGTATGCTCCTTTGTGAAACTCAGTTCTACAGAGTCTCTCATTCTTACAGACTACTTTTCAAAGCAAAAATCGAGAGGACCTTCATTACAGACAGTGAACAATTGTCTTGAAAAAGTAAATGGCCCAGAGTAAAGTCTGATACCATTGACATTTGGATGACTTGTGGCATAAGGATAAGTTCCACCCCAGGGGCTATAGAATTTAGCTAATTATACGATAAGGGGTTTGGGCTAACCAGACATCCTAAGGTCCATTTACTATCTAATTTTATAATAATAATTCATATGTTAAGTTCTGAGGAATAAAGAAATTCAAACAACATATGCCCTTCTCCAATGATGAACAAGATGGTATCATATATTTAAACTCTTCTGGTTTGTAATAGCATTTTGATGTAATAAAATGTGAGGTGAAAGCAAAATTGTCAAAATCTCTAACAACACAAAGGCTACACATGATAGTGATCTGACCCCCTTGTCCCATACTTTCTAGTAATGTTGATTTAAAGGGTGTGTTGATTTTTAAAAGAGGACTGCTTTTCTTCAGAAGAGAGGATATAATGATTAAAGGATTCATCTATTTGTTAAAACTCTTAGCAGAGTAAAGTTATCTTGGGTATGCTGAAAATATGTTTCAGTGTTTATCTGATACCTGAGAGCATAAAACAGTTAATAGAAAAAATCAGTGTTATTGATTTGTACATGTGCTTACATATCATTACTTAGAATAAGAAAATAGGAATTGATATAATTTTATAAATTCAAACTTAGAAATGCTATTTTTAGTTAAAGGGAAGGTGTTTTTGTTTTTTGTTTGTTTTGCAGTAGTAAACATGTCATAGGATTTCACTAAGATCTCAGCAGTACCTAATTAGAATTTGAGCATATAAGAAGTTTGATGGTTCTTTAATTTTGTTTATATAGTCTTTTATGAAAAGCCTAAAGTCTTAATCCAGGACCTTCAGGATCCTGTTGATTGAGAAATGTGGAAGAGATGTCTCTGATGCAATCTTATATGTTAATAGTGTAAAAAAAAAAAAATCTCAGTTTATTATTGTGACAATCTTTCACTATAACTTTCCAATTATCGGTTCCTTGGGGAGAAATTCTGCCTTAACTACAAAAATTAGCTCTGCACATTCAGGAAATCATTATCCCTCTATATTTTGTTTTTGTAACTTTTTAAATCTGTGACAGACATAGCCGCCTACTTTATGGCAAAGAGTGGGGTTCTACTTACAGTCCAGGACAGAAGCAGTGGTGCTGTCTGTGCCGTGGGCAGGCTCTTGAGGTGGACCAGAGAGCTGTCACTGCTAATGTGCCATGCGTGCCTCTACGTTTCTACCAGCAGTCTGAAGCAGGTCAGGATATGATTTCATCATTGCTTTTTTATTCAGTTTGCTGTTTTAGAATCGATATTAGGAATTTTGTAAGAGGCCCTCATATTAGGACACCTTATTTTAAATAACATTGCTAATCCCTGCTGTGATAATAGCTCTATTTTTATTAAACAATTAGCACGATAACTTTAAAAAATATTTCTCTACTTGTCAAGAATGCTGACATAACATCGTTTCACACCATGTCTTTTCGATCACTCATAAAACTTCCTGAAGCACGTGTCGATCAAGTTTCACGTGCCATTTATCTTTCTCACTGGGAAAAGACCAACTGGCCCTTGACTATCTCAGTCAGCTCTTGCTATGTTTTGATTAATCTACTTATAACTGTAATATCGTCAATTTTTCAAATTAAGGTACAGTTCCAACATGGCAAGGACTGCAGTCCTTTCTGCTGAGCCATATCTCTTGTCATTCACAATGTGCCTGGTGGTTCTTCCTCAGACGAGCCTAAGACCACACACTTCTCTTCCGAAGGAAGTGTGTCTTCTGACAGTTTCTGATTCAATCGAATTCACTTCCACCTATTTTAATCCTTGTACCTTACTGGTAACCCAAACGATTTAATGTGTGTGTGTGTGCATGTGTGTCATGCATTGTTTTTTCTTCTAAACGTATGTAGGAACTTAAGGAAATTTTAATTTGAAAATTGCCTGTTCATTGAGTTTACTTGCCACAGTCATTTTTATTACCCATATCTTCCCATCAACACCATTCAGGGACTAACTTTTCCAACTTAAAATATTCTTCTGGTTATTTATTCATTGGAAAAGTGAAAATTAAACAATACCGTGACAATTAATGGACAACATTCTCTAAGATATAGATGATTATATTAAGAAAAGGTGGTTCTTATGTGGTGTATAATTTTTATCGGAGTAATTTTAAATATTAACTTCTGTTGAATAAAATGTCCTTTTTAAAAACTTGGACAGTATGGCCACTCTGGTTGAACTATAATCACAAATATCCCTTATTTTTAAATAAATAAAACAAAGATGGCATGAAATTAGTTTCCACAGTGTGAAATTATTTACAGCAGCAGTAGACCAGGTTCTCAGATAAAGGCATCAGAATGTGTGTCTCTGAAAGGATGGCAATTTATGCAGCTCAACTCCATTGCATCTGGAGGTCGACAGCTGGTTATTATGTTCACCTAATTTACCGGAGCGGTAAATACTGCAAGTGAAGAGATCAATTCACTGAAGGTCTATGGTTCAATAGGTTTAGAACCTCATGTTGAAAATAAAATGTGGAATAAATTAGAAAAAACCTTTCCCACACTGCCTCAATAAAAAAAAATAAAATAAAAATGAATACCCACAGTGGAAAATGGCACTGAATAAAGTCTTTGATATAATTATGTGGATGGCAATAAACCTAGTCCTGATTTGCTTTATGAAGCTATTGTAATAATATTAATGATGTTTAACCATGTAACAATCCCTGGACAAATGGGAAATCTATTTTCAATATCAATTACTCATCGCTGAAAGAAAATAAATTAATAGAATGTCCTACTTATGAGACATTATAGGAAAATTAAGTTAAGAAATTTTTAGAGCATGAAGAAAAGAAAAAAATAGTTTGTAAAGGAAACACAGAATTTTACATTAAGCTTTAGGTTCAGACATTTGTGTTAACCTAGGAAATAGAGCTAATCGTTTAGAATATGGGTCCAATAATTTAAAGTATAACCTCTTTTACCATATTAGCCACTAAAGAAAATAATTATAAAATGTACTCTGGTCTCTAATTTTAAAAGGATGATTCAAAATAAAATAACAGTACATATAAAAACAGTACACACACACACACACACGCACACACACACATATATATCCTATAATTAAATAATACTCAGATAAACCATTCTTATTCATGCCTAATAGCACATAATCTTTGTTTTTTATTTACAATAAGACTTATTAACTAAATTTTACATTTAATGAACTTCACTGCTCTTTAGAGAGAGCCTTTCATGGGTCTGTCTAAAGGATACAGGTGTATGAACACTACCAATATGAAGAAATGGAACAGCTCATCACCTCCAGGAGTTCCCAGTGCCCCTACCCCATTCCATCTCCCTCATCGCTTGGCAATGATCTTTGCGCTTGCTGGACCCACAGCTTTCTCTTCTCTAGAATTTAAACGCCATCATACAGTACACAGCCTTTTGTGTCCAGCATCTCCCACTTAGCATAATACTTTTGATTAATATATGTTGTGTCATATATCAGACATTTGATTCTTTTTTTATTGTCCAGAAGAATTATGTGATCATTTCTTAAGATGTAATCAAATTGGAAAAGTCTTATATGATTTTAGCCTGTTCTATTGTTCTACACTTTTAAAATCTTATAGACGCTTGGAGGGTCAGAGTGGGTATGAGAGTGAAGCAGGGGGTGGACCCTTATTAGGTATAAATAACAGCTTGTAAGATGCCTTCACTAGAAAACATAAAAACAATGTTCTTATTCTTATGTCCTTATTTTAACTTAGAACTAACTATTTAGTCATTTTATATAATTTTCAAAATTACATAAATTTTGAAAATAATACACATTTTCTCAAACTATGGACAACAGAGTATATTTCATTTAAAATACTGAGTGCTTAATGGCTTCTCTTTTCCAAAATATTTCAAAAACTGTCTCATTTTAACCTAACATGGTTACTACTTTCTAAATAAAAATACCTTTTATTATTTAATAGTTTTTATAATTCCATGTATTTGTTTTAAAATTCCATTTACATTTAATTTCAAATTTTCTTAAATATGATCTTGTTATTGAGAATCACTTTTTTGAAAGTGAAAGAAACACTAACAGAAAAAAAAACCATAAATCTACAGTTGTTTGGTCTTTAATTGACATCCTTGAGCTTCTTAAATAAGCAGCACTGGAGACAAGATAGCTACTAACCAATGCAATTGCTAAGAATTTTTTTATATGTCTCGCAATAAGGACTTTTTTTTTCTATTTCTGTTTTTTTTTTTGTCTGTTTCGATGTTAACTATTCTTTGTTTATAGGTATGATCACCAACAAACACGAAGGCTTATGCTAACTACAACTGTTATACTCAAAATTATAGTGTTCTTTCGATGTCTGAATAAACACTGGTCTTTCTTAGTACTCGTTGCCTGAAAACATACCAGCTATTACAAATCATATTTCCTTCTTCCTTCCTCCACACCCCTCCTGACCTCTCCTCTTCCTCTCCCTCTCTGTGCCTCAATCCCTCTGTCTCTTTTGGGGGGTCACACTAGTTGTGTTTTGCTCTTGTCTTTGGCCTCTCTCCCCCATATATTTTACTGGCTCCATATTTATCCTAATGTCAATAAAATCCTTAGCTCTCAGCTCCTTTTATTATTCTCTTTTATTTTTCGGCCTCATCTACCATATGGATTCATCTATTACTTCTGCATTTATAATTTCCAAATATAAATATCTGCTCCTGAACTTTTATTCAGAATTCAGATTTTGAATTTTCATGCAGAATGTCTCCACTTGGGTGTTTTAGCCTCAGATTAAGCAAACATAACATCAACTTCCTTTCTACCATAATTATATTCTTCTCTGGGTATTCTAATTTGTTCTCATGATACTCTTGTCTCTTAATTACTGGGTTCTAAAATGATGCAACATTTAGTTTTCTTGCTTTTTATTTAGTCACTAGGTTCAGTTGATTTTTCTTTCCAAATCATTATGCATCTATATCTATTCCTTAGAACAGACACCATATTTACTCTATTTCAGGCTGATGTCACCCCTGTTTTGAACTATTCCAAGAGTCTTTGTTGTTTCCTTTTTTACTCTTCAATCCATTCTGCATGTTGTAGATACATGAAATCTTATAAAATATTACTTTTTGTCACATACTCATGCCTACAAAATTTTAATGCCTACATTAAATGTTATAGTTCAAACTAGGGCAACTGGAAGTTGGCTGGTTGTAAAAACGAAAGGACTCCATGGGATTAAATTGGGTTTAGTGACTGAATAATAAATAATGGTTATAGACTGAGCTATACTTGAACATGTAGGCAGGTGAAGAAAGCAAGTAATAAATATGTCAAATGCAATTTTTCCTTTTGGCCTATGGAACCAGGTTTTGAAATTTAATAGTTATACATAAAGCACTTATACCAGAAGTCTCATTCCAGATGATGGGATCAAAACAAACCAATACAAAAACGCCAGGTAAGTGGAGCACCGCCATCAATCAAGGATGGTACCATAGCAAAATAGAAGGTGAGAAGTTAGATAAATTATGATGAGAAGCAATAGTTTAAATGTACATTCAAAAAATGAATTTTACTGATTGAGACTTCCTCTCAAATGCCACAATTTATGGGACACAGAATTCTATTGTAGGTCTCATTTTAAGAAGCTATGTTTGGTCTAAATGGGTAAGTAAGAATCCTTCAGATTCAATACTGAAGTTTTTGATTACATATCTGCTCAACTCACCAAGCTTTGCAAGAGCGATTTTCTCTGGCAATGCCACTGTCTAATTAAGAGCTCAGTTTCTTTCATGGATCAGATTTCAAAGTCATTGGTGTTGAAATCATTTATAATGCTGAAAATCCACGTAGTATGTTTGCGCTGGGTATAAAATTTAGTCCCAAATTATTCCCATAAGGAAATTCTCAAGTTTCTCTCAGTACTTAGAACATTGCCTTATAAATACCAAAAACAAACAAACAAACAAAACAAAACAAAAAACTTACTAAAGTTATCTGAATGTTTAAAGTACTAAATTATTTTATAATTAAGGTGTATTATGAACTGCCTTCACAGTAAATCTAAAACAATGTCTATTTCAATAAAAATATTCACACTGAACAAATCACTTTTATAGCCAAGCATTTTCTAACAAAATATCTTATGTATAATGTTTTTCTCGTTTTCTATTGATTTACAGGTTTTTGTGCTTTGAAGTCCATCCATTTAATAAAGCTTTAACCAGCGGTTCTATTTCAATAATTTATTTTTCTTCTAAAAGTCAACAGAATATTTTATCTTTAATAGTCAAACATCATTTAATAGTGTCCATTATTGTACTTTCTTTGAGCATGTTTCTTATCTGTAAAACTTAGTTATTAGTTCTTCGAAACAGAAATATCAGCTTACATGTCTCCATCCCTTGGATAGTGTTTATTGTATGTAATCTGTAGGGAGTTGCTAAGGAATAGGTTAACATTTTCACGGCTGATCGATGGATCCATTCTGGTGTGTTAAAGAGCAATATGTGTTTTACGAAAAGGTTATTAATATCTAGGCATAAGGAAAATATCAGTCCTAAGAAATATAGTACAATGGGCACAAGGTACAGTGATGAGGCATCAGAATGTAAATCAAAACACTTAAGTTGTAGCTTTCCTTTTACCCATTAACTACGATAATTCAATTCTTCCTTTGTCACAAATTTCTTAGCCAAAAACTCAGATTATTTACTTATAAGATTTTATTACTCCGTGATTACATTATTCCTATAGCTCCTTCAACTCTTAAATTTCTTGGTTTTAAAAATTACCTACTAAGTGTGTAAAATGCCATGACTTTCTCACCATTATATGAACTTATTTTATTCATATTTAAAAGAATGATTCTTAATCATCTCTATATATGTACATTTATACAGTTGTTATCATGTGTGCTGTGCACATTTTTCTCTGATTATAATTTCTTATATCAGTACTTACTATTCTGATATTATCGGTCATTTTATTACCCCAATAACCATAGAAGATCATGTTGCTCATTTAGATGTTTATTAATGCTTTTGAGTGAGATAACTATGGTGGGAAAAATTAACAACTACAATATGAGTTTCCCTAGTATTTCTTTAAATCAGCTTCCATAAGGAAATTGAGGCAAAATAAATGTTATTAGTTTTAATACAAATCAAGTTAATTTCAAAGGCTGTGTTTTGCAGATCCTGTGTTAAAGATCTTATACATTGCCCTGAATAAAAATATAGAATTATGCTGAGAAATAAATTATACCTTAAATGCAATCTAAAAGAAAACAAGCAACCAGTGTAGTGAAGGATAGCTGTAATTTACTCCACATGGTATTATGCAGATAAGGCACTTGAACCAGCAACCAAAGGTTTCCTATTTTCCAACGCTTCAGGTAAAATAATCATTGCTTGTTCATTACTTTGCAGTGTTCTAATCAGGATTTATACAAGCACATACACGTTTAATAAAGGCAAAGACAGGTAAAAATCCAGTAACTTTCTCTATTTAAGAAATCACATTTCCTGAAGTCGAACAGCTTTTAAACTTGTTTTTCCTTTTCACATTTCTATATCTTGATAACACTTTGTGTCACTGCTCTTTTTTCAGTTAACAACTACTTCCAATTTAGTGTTACCCATGAATTTAATTAGTATGTAATTTAGCTTTACATATTATTAATTGGGATGGTAAATAAGGATGCAGCTGTGGCAGAACAACTATTTTAAAAAGTGCTTAAACTCATTATACTAATTAATCAAGGACTTTAAAAAGAGACTGTAGACAGCATATAAATATGAATGTCTATAGAAAATCGGTTTTTATATCGGTTTAAATGCACACAGAGTATAAATTTGGCTTATAAGAGCAATAATTCAGGAAAGTGAAAATATTGTTCTTAAAATCATATGTTCAGCTTTGAAATGATTACTTTTCTTAAGAAAAAAAATCTGACCTAAAATCAGACTTCAAAAACAACAATAAAAGATAATGATTATAGAGTTAAGAAATTAAAAAAAAAAATCAAACAAGAGTGGATGAAGTCTCATACCATAATTTGTCCCATTCTAGAAAGAATCCTTGACATTCTTGGAAAAAAAGGAAGAAAATGGTGACAGGCAGAGATAACCCCAATTATATATCCTGAGGGTCTTAAAATTAGAAATATTAACCAGGGAAGTGTTCATAATATCAGGCTAATTTGAGCATTTGTAATGAGAGGTAATTCTTTATAACTCTTCATGGATAGTCTGTGAAATTGCCGCTCTTAGAACTGGGTATTTATTTTATAAATAGCCCCTTCTTTGTATTATCAGTGATATAGGTACACTATTCTCATCCACAATCCAACATTTTTTCCTCTTTAATATAAGAATACTTCTTCAGAAAAAAAATTAACAGAACATAAACAACAACCACAAAAAAGCACGAAAGACTCCACAGTTATTACCAGGACTTATTTTCCAAATGTAAAAGAGTATCGAGAACTCAGGCATCACTAGGAGTTTCAAATACTTAGAGACAGCAGCTGTCATCGATGACTTCTGCAGTGATGCTGTGTGTGACTATTTCAGCATCAGCACCCAAACTGCTCAGTTAATTTACCAATCCCCTAAGTAGGTGAAACCATCCGTGAGTGCCTTCCATCTGTTCCTAGAGGTCCCTGTGTTTGTTATTTCTTACATGGGTGCACACCACCCAACTGTGACACAAACTCACATATCAGCTTGTCAGGTAGCTGTGAAGACAAAGGCATAGGAAAATAATCCCAGTTTTGAAAACACTCTGATTCATAAAAATATCAAAATCAAAACTTTTATGACTAAATGCTATATGTTACCATTTATCTTCTCTAAACCCTTAAAAATAGCAGGTTATATATTATAATCATATGCTATATGTTACCATTTATCTTCTCTAAACCCTTAAAAATAGCAGGTTATATATTATAATCATTGTAGTCTACTATTTAAGGAAGCAGTCTGATTATTTTGGCCCAAATAATAACTTCAGATAGTAACTCTTTATAATTTACTAAATTTCATTGCGTACCACAAAATAAAGTCCAGCTATAAATGGGGAGAATAGATTTTTCTTTTATATCTAAACTAAAAAGTTCTCAATTTTGCAAGATTCAAAATGTTTTCTTATTTATCAAGGACAAATAAATAATTTTGGTATGAAAATGAGGAGACATATAATTACAATAAAACATATAATTACAGAGATAAAACTGTGCCACAGCTGAGATAGTTTTAAGAAGTATATCAAAGACAACTAACTGATCGATAATGCAGTCTATTCTGCTTTTGAATATTCTTATACAATCTCATTGTTAAAGGTCGGGATAAATATATCTCTGCTCTTTAAAACTTCATTGATATTCTAGCAAAGGTAATTATTATCAATTATCACTTCTAATTATTATCAATGTGATGCCCTTAATCATTTGATCACTGTGAAAAACTTTTGACTTAATTACATACTGCCTTGCATGACTCTTTTCTGACTGGGATATTTATCTTTCTAATTACATTGCATAATCTGGTCATATAAGCACTGTTGTGTGTGATTACACCTATATAATTTTAATCAGACAATTGTGGGTTTCAACCCTGGCTCATACATCTACTTTCTGTATAACCTTCCATTATCTATCCTTTCTTGGTTTGAGTCTTCTCACAGAAAATTACAAAGTTAATATAACATACCTTTACGTATGATGAAGATTGAAGCAGATAAAGCATGTAAAGCACCTATTACAGTATCTTAAACACAGTGGCTAATTAAAAATAGTGATTAATGTGTGGTTTATGTTAAGGAAAACAGTCTAAGATCCCACTCAGGAGTGGTTCCAATGTGTTATACAGCACATTTCCTAGAGGGTGCGGTGAGAGCAGTTTCAATGCATTTTGGTTTTATTTACAACCAATTGCAAGAAAAAACTGAGGTCTGCCTGGGAGTTTACAATGTCCATATATCATCCTCAGAAGTTATCAGTTCACCTTCATTCTCCCAATAAATTTGATTTTGCCCTGCTAAATGTTAATATTAAACCTTATGACATTATTACTTATTACTCTTCTTTTAATTTTTTAAATTATTTTCTTGACGTTTATCTCATTTCATGCTTACAGCATGACTGGGAGTTGGATAGGACATTATTTTTCAAGGAGGAAAATAAGATCCACAGAGGTGAAGTGGCATGCTTCAAATGAAATGAACCACAAATCCAGTTCCAGGCCTATAACGAAGTCATTCTAATTCCTCCATATGTGGAAGATATAAAGATGCATTACTAGGCTTTGCACAGAGAGTTCCTTCTAACTGGAAACTCTGAAATTTCCTAAAACTGAGAAAATGCATTGGTTTAAACATTTATTCTTACCAGTTTAGCACCTGGATGATGTCATAAATCTGTTTAATTACCTGTAGTCATTTTATCAATTTAGATTTTATTTTACTTTGGATTTCCCCTAATCACCTTATACCCAGATTATCCAAAATCTATTTCAATATCTCATTTCGAATTATCTTTTGCTTGTAGTTTATATAAACTGACTTCATTAAATTTTCAATTTGTTAAGGAAACAAACAGTGAATAACTACTATGTCCAAGGGAGTATTATATTTCTTAAACATATTTGATAAATATCGGAAAGGTCCTTTAAAATTTGAGCGAGTACACCGCCTAGCTGGGTACCCTTGGTAGCTTCATCTCCCACACCTCCTTGGTTGGACCTTTCTCTGGAATATTTGGTAAGTCTGTCCCAGCCACTGCAGCTTTCATACTACTGCCTCACTTCAGGTTTTCATTATGTTTCTAATTATTATTTTATCAGACTTATTCTGACTAGAGTCTTTGCTCATAGTCACTCCCACATATAATTCCATTTGCAAGCTCCCAGGAGTCATTTTCTTAAAATTAAAACTCATATGTGTCTGCTAACAGAGGATAATGTCCAGAGATGCTTTATGATCTGGATCTAATCACTTTATGCTGCAAATGATTCTTACAATTTTGATAAAAAATGATGGAAAGTTATAAAAATTTCCTTAATATAATAACAATATTGATAAGTTGTAACAGTAGCAGCAGCCAACATGGATATGGTGCTGACTCTGTACAAGACACTGTTCTAAGCATTTTTAATGATTAATGTATTTAAACCTCAAAATATCTCTGGAGTATACATTATTATTATTATTATTAATAGTAGTAGTAGTGGTAGTGTTTGCATTTCATAGAGGAGAAAACATTGATATAGGATATCACTTCCTGGGTAAATGGTTTGTTGATTGCCAGTTCCTTTGGTTTTAAAACCCCTCGAAAGCACATATACATTGATCAAAATTAGAATTCCATGAGGCATTGGTAAGAAACACAACTCATGTCATGAAATTTCAGAGAGAAGTGGTTTGCACAACTGTGACTATTCTTGTGAGAAGTTTCTAGGGATTCTCACTACTTCTGACCCAGGGTGGGAAGGAACAAGATGTGATCAGCTGACATGATGGTCTGTCGTAAGCACACCTTGAAGGACCTGGAGATGTCTGCCTCGTTCTCCTCCCCAACCTGAGCAGTTGTCCAAATCAGTCCCAGCAGAATCTAAAGCAAAGACTATGGGCTGGGTTGTTGCTGGGATCTGACATCTGTAGCTAGGAGAGATTTCTGGCTGCCTTATACTTCTATACCCACAGACCTGAAGTCCAGCCACACGCCCACCAGTTCCCACTGTGTGTACTAGTCACACAGGCTTCCCCAAGCTCTGATAAACTCCCCAGCACACACAGAACCAAGATGGCGTGCCTTAAATTTCCTGCGCTTATTCGGAGCTGTTTCCCTGTGTCTTCTTAGGAGAGATCAAATTATCTTGTTAAGGGTGCAGTACGCCCGTACGTAGGTGGGCGATTCCTTCTCTGTCTTCCCATAGAACCTGTGTTTTAATTAAGCACATCCTTTAACACAATGGGCTGTAATTATTACTTCAAGTATCTTTCTCAACAACTAGAATGGGTTCTCTTCAAGGCAAGAGTCATTTTCTAATTGATTTTAGTACCCTGAGTTCTTAGTGCAGCTCCTGGCATATTTTAATTTTTCACTAAATATTTGGCTAGTCATTTTATTACATATTGTTTATTTAAACATCACGGAGAATCTGTTAGAAATTCAATGACCATGAACAGGAATATGATTTCATATATTTTGCTGATAGTTTCAAGTGTGTGTGTGTGTTTTTGGTAAAAGATATTTGTTTCTATTTGATTTTTATCATGGTAATGAGGATTAGATGAAAATAAAACTAAAGTATTTTATGAATTTTTTATGAATAATAAATTATTTTTATGAACCTAATGGCTTTAAATGTAGTACTTATTAACTATGGAAAAATTTGTTCCATTGTTCCATTGTAATCAGGTTGCAATTTTAAATTTTTTTTTTTTAAATAAAGCAACTGGACAACCATAAAATGTAGGAAGAGAATATTCATCAATGTTGTGACCTCAATCAATTTGATTCCAGATGCAATATCTCCTATGCTAATATCATAAAGTTTTACTGTATAAATATCTTTGGGAAATTAAAAAGTTGTTTTAACAATTCCTATTAGAAACCTATGGACATATCAGATAACAAAGTCTAGCAGGAATATTTATTTTACATCTATTTATTTTAATCAATATTTAATATTGTTTCTATATATTCCAATTAATCTCTTTTCCTGAATTATTACTCACATCAGTCTGAAGGCAATATATCTGACTAGTCATCTATTTTAGGAATTAGAATTTCAAAGGTTAATTGGAGTTTAAACACTCCATTACGCAGAGAAGCATCTTTACTGAAGCTGCAGATCCAAATAAAAGCAAGAACTGGTAAATTAGAAGAAGAAAAGATGTGAGAAGAAGGCAGAGTGAGCAAAGGGAAGTGAGGACTTCTCCCGAAAAAGGACAGAGGAACCAGGGGAGCCCTACGAAGCCATCGGGATTCGCCTGGGGCCACGTGACTTGCAGCTGATATGGAGTCTAGTACTATTTATACTCATCTCCCAATGTACACAGTGTTGGAGGACAAGTCAGTGGAAGATAACTGATGACAGCAAGGTGGCCTATCTGCTGTCCTCATTCATTGCATCAGCAACTCACATGTAGGTTTTCTGCCCTGGGTTAGCTTAGCCTGCGCTTGAAAGCAAGTCTCAGATTCACACATAACGCTTGCTGCCGATGGAACTTCAGAAGGTTTGTCTGGCTGCATCATTCTTGTCACCTTACTCAGAGACCCATGGGTTAAACTTCAGGACTCACTTTTGAGACCGACAAGAAATTCTTGTTTTTTTGCCAGAGTGGAAATGACACTGCATTACATCAAAAGTCTCTTTAGGACATTTGACCTCTATTCCATGTAATTCCTACGTGAATCAAAGTATAGAGCCAAAGAGTCCTTAAGTTATAAATTTTATTTTTAATTGTTGGGGGACTTTGAGAAGAGCACATTATTTACTTATTTAAAGGATTTGTAGATTCCTGAAGTATTTTGTTTTGAAATTATAACTTGCTTAAGCACATGTATGTTATGAAAAAACATTTATGTATAGTTTGGATGTCTTTTTCAACTAGTTTTCTAAGTCTAAACAATACAAAAAGAAAATGTACATAAAATTTTTAGGTCACAATTTGAACAAACAACTTGATGTATTTGGTTACATGCATGCATAAGCAGATTTTAATCTATCCTCGTTCATTCTGTCTTTTTTTAATACTGATTACTATACCTGTTGTACAAAAATCATATGGATAATGATATATATGTTAAGTTTTGAGAACCAAAAGTTCAGTAAACAAAAGTCCCACCCTCAAGTCGCTTGAGGGTGGGTTAAAGCCATATTAGCGTGAAAATATGCTTCATGTTCCTTAAAATAATGTGTACATATTTAGTTCTTACTGCTTTAATGTTATTTAGCTTACTGCCAACGAACCTCATTGATCTAGTTTATTTTCCTTGCATCTTATTTAATCAATGACTCAAACATTTTATGAGTCCTACTTATGGACTCTGTAGCAAGCAGGAAAGTCTGTCCTCAATTCACATCGTGGTACAGTCCCCGCAAGCTCAGTTTATTAAAACTGCGCCAGAACGTCCTGTGTTTACTTGTAAGATGGAGATCCGTTAAGCAGCCCTGGCAGATGTCTTGAATAGTTGGCAGGTATTTAAATGTCATGTGGGACTTAGAACAAATCTCTGATTTGTGGGGAGTTTCCATAACTTGCAAATTTTCTAGCATCCCTGTCCTGAGACTATTAAATCCAAGTGATGTCTCCAAAAATGTCTCCACACCTTTCTGAAGTGCATCCTGCCAGCCAGTCTTGTCCTGCTAAGATCCCCTGCACTACAGAATGGCCACCCCTTGCTTCTATTCAGGTAATGATGGATGTTTACATTCGCAAACACATTCCACAAGGAAAGAAAATTCGGATTTGCGTCTCCTTGTTCCTAGCAAGAGGTTGGAGTGTATTTATCCACCTGATGGTTTCACCACCAAAAAAGAAGCTGCTCCAGAGTGCTACTGGACACCCCAGATAATCAGTAGTTACCGTGCAACCAGGTGACTATGCATTTATGGCTTTTTCACATCTAATGTTTCACTCTGTATGGGTTCAATTCAATGTAATTTGAAATTTGGGGTTATTTCAAAGTTTTAGGTGAAAAGTAATCTAGGTCACTGCAAGAGAAACTTAGTTTTCTAAACTATGCTTAGGCGTTTTTCTTTTTATCCTCCCTTGCACCCCTCCCTCCATATACACACCAACATCCTTCACCCCAGAAATAACCTAAAGCTCCTCTGAATTTCTGAGAATGAGTAGACAACCTTGTATATACACACATACATATATTTTTATAGTAGGAATTAATAATTATATCTAACTACTTGGTAGGACATTTGGATTTCTGTATGTCTTCAGCTTTTCAAAGGACAATCAAAACCTTATAGTGTAGTTTTGTGCTAAAAATTCAGAATACTTCTACAATTTCACACAAACTGAATTTTTACACAACTGGAGATTTATATCCACAACTTAAGGTTCCTTAGCAGTAATTTGGTATGTTTGAAATAACATTTATTTTCATAAATTAGATTATAAAAATGCAAAATAAGTCTATGCTATTAATATTTTGCTTAACCTACAGATTAAGATGTTTAGAGACCAAATGTAATTTTTGAGAAGTGACTCATTCCAAAAATGTGATTCATTAGTAATGGAGATAAAATGTCATGATTTCATTAAAGGAAAGATAAAATTTTTTTGCACAACTGAAAACTAAAATTGATTTAATATATCCTATTTCCCTTTTGCAATCCTGGGAGAGGAAACTCGACTGGGAGAAGAATGTAATACATATACCCACAAAATCACTTTCATGCAAGAAAGCAAAGTTATCATCTAAATAAATGAGATAATTTTCCTACTGTTGTATTGAGCTGGGAAACTATTTCACCTGTTCTTAAAGTTGTTCAGTAAGGTTTTATCAGGGTTAAATAGAGATATGGATCCAAATTTTATTTATGGTCAGGATAACAATTTTTTTTAGTAAAATCATTTTACTTCCTATTGAGTATTTGATTACTTTACAGCAATGAATATAGCATGTTAGATTTTCATTTAATATGTTTAATCCAAATTGCCATAATAAAATTAATGAAGTTAAATTAAATACAATAGTATACCTTAATAATTTCCCCAATTCTAATTTCTTAACTGATTTGCATGATAAACATCTAATGTAAACATAATGAAACAAAACACTAAAATTATTTCTGTTGTTGCAAATTTTTAAAGTGAAATCTATTTAAAATCAACTATACATAATTAAAAATAACCCTAATACTTCTGAAAATGTAAAAATGTTTGGATTTTCCATCTGTTTCTAAAAGTAAGGTACTGCCCCTAAAATGAATGTAGGATGTGATAATGGATACATTTTGAGTTGCAAAAAGATGTTTCTCTTTTCTAATTTTTATTTTCTTTCATTTTATTTAGAATTATCAAAATAATACCACTCTTGAGAGAGCATATTCCCACTTGTATAACACAGTGGCTGAACCTACAAGAAAGTTTATATCTCAACCCCACCAGTTACAGCTATGTAATCTGAGTCAGTTATGTGCTTCAGCTTTATCCATGGATATCATACAGATATTTTTT
>NW_011888841.1:3179258-3214069 GCF_000151845.1 Pteropus vampyrus
TCAACAGCACCAAGCATGATCTCCGCTTGGTCAGATTTCTTACAGCTTACATACCCTTGCAGTGTACATGTAAGGGGTGCGTGATTCCTTTATCTGAGGTGTCACATGTGCCTCATGACTCACGATGGGAGGAGTAGCTTCGGGGGCGGGGGGGGGGTGGCGCTGAAAGAGAGGGAGGAATTTCCAGACCGCTGGGCTTACAGGTTGTTTGTTTTGCGACCTTGGCATTATTGGCACTGTTACAGGATTCTCAAACAGAGAGATGGGACATTGAGGCTACAAGTAGGAAGCAACTTATTAATGCCAGCACCTGCTCATCGGATTTTTATCCAAAGGCTGAGCTCTAATTGTAACATAACAAGCAGTTTTACACAGTCTTGTTATTCCTACACAGCTACTGAGGTAAGGAAGAGCATTAGCTGGTTGGCAAGCCATGAATCAACAGATGTGAGCTGGAGAGTCCTTGAGGTAGGGGAGGGAGCTATGGGAAAACATGTGAGCTGGAGAGTCCTGGACGGGGAGAGGGCAGTCAGGAATGGGCTTTAACTGGCTGAGTCGGTCATTTCTGCATACCTTTCCCCTGCACCCTTTCAGATGCCTCCTCTCCTCCTAAGTCCTGACTCTGAGATTTAGTTCCCTATAGGATCCGCTGTTCTGGAGGCAACATTCATTGAAACAATATTACCCTTATGTCTTTTATATAAAAATATAACCAAGAACACCGATGGCCAGCAACTGATTCAGAAACAGTCTTAGAGTGGGGTTCACTAGAGAGACCCCTTTCCTATTACAAAATGGCCAAACTTCCCCCGAGGCTTTGGAAAAAGTTAATATTGATATTACTTCCTTATCAGGATCTTGGATTCATCTCAAGTTGAATATAACCAGACCTGTTAGCGCATATAATCCTTACACCTACAAGAATGGGATGTTACTCTAACAAGAACAATTAGTTTCCTTACTTTCTGATTCAATAAAGAGTCTGCCTGCTTTTTCCTTTCACTCTAATGAAAAAAAATCAGACATTCTAATGTAAGACGGCACTGAATAACTGTAGTTGGAGAAAAATAATTAAAGCTTCAACAAAATAGTTGAGTTGGGTTTTGGTAATGAAATTTTAGATACGAAATCAAAAGGATGATATACTTCATGAAAGAAAAAACTGGCAAGTTGGACTTTAAAAAATCGAAACTGTCATTCTATAAAAGACATGAAAAGATAAATATATAGTGGGCAAAAATGTTTGCAGCAGACATATTTGATAAAAGACTAGTATCCAAACTATTCAGCTATCAAACAGATAATAAAACATATAAGTTAAATAAAAATTAAACAAGATAGGGGATTTTTAAAAACTGTGTAAATATTTGCTTAAAGATCCCTTTCAAAGAGCTTTTCTGAAATGTGTTGGCTATGACTGTGTGTCACCCTCCTCATTTTTTTTTAATCTTGAAAATATGGAGAATTATTTTGATCGTTATTTTGATTGTTATGTTGAACCATCCTTTTTGCATCCCTGGAATTATCTTAAATAATTCTTGTATTTACATAACAAACCACGTCAGACAGTATTATAATTTTTGCTTCAACCACCAAGAGTAATTTAGCAAACGCTTGAGACTTCGTGAGAAGACTATCGTGAGAAAGAGAGTCTACCCCTCCATCTCATCGGGGGCAGTCATTTCACTTTAAACGTGCAATAATCACCAGTTGTTGCTATTCATAATCTAAACAAAGGTTGTATTCAGTGAAATACATACTTATGAGTTTTGGCAGTGTTCCTTCAAAGTGCTTTTGAATTTATTTCATTTTGATAGCTACTCTGAGGTTATTATTGACCTATGACCAATACTATTATTATTAAGGATTTCTTTGTCTTACAACTTCTGAATTCTTTGAATGGTTACATTAGTAACCTCTCCCATCATTTCTCCAGAGAATATATTCACTTTAACTACTAAATAGATAACTGAGGATCACTGTCCTAAGAGACTAGAGCCCGACAATTTATTTAACAATGTGCAGAGTTCTTAGTCTTCACTGTAGCAGAACAAATTATAATCCATAGTGAAACACAGTTCCGAGGATTTTAGGCCTGAGCATTATCTATTTCCCCTGCACAGCCTAATGATCGATTGTGGTTAATCTGCTGGCTGAGCAACACAGGGAAAGGAGAAGGAGAGTGGGCACTCTCTCTGCCATTTCCTCTCTACCCATTTAAAAACAGCCTCTAGAAGAAAAACTTGTAAATCAAGATTAAATTTGGGAGGTAAGGGTTGTATATAATTTCTAAAATTTCAAATACATAATTATATATTTCATTATGTGATATGTAAGCGACATTACAAATAGCCTTTTAGTTATATCTTTGAAGTATTTATTTTCATGTTTAAAAAGAGCTGATATTTGAGAGAAGTAATAACTGAAGTTAATTTCATGATCGGAGAAACTATCCTAGATGTATTATTTCCTCTAATTTTGCTAGAAATAAGCCTGCCAATTTTTCATTCCCGTCAGGCAATGAAGAGCTCATTACTGAGACCACCTACAGATGGTATGATTGAAATTTTGAATCTGTGCATAATCACCTCATTATTTTGATCTTTTGATGCAAATCTCCTGATAATCATGGACATTACACTAAGCAAAAGCGTAGGAGTTCAATTTTAGCCCTAACTTTACTCACATTTCATATACGTCCTACATATATCTGAAATATTGCTAGTATGCCTATCTTTATCAATTATTAAAAAATTAAAGCCTAAAGTTTCTATTACTGGTTTATTATTTTATTTTATGCATTCATGAAGTTAGAGTATTGAGATTATGTCATGTTGGAAAATTTTGGTTTTTACATAATGTGTTATCTTTTTAAGTCTCAATACTTTGCAGTTCACATTAGCCTATGTTATTTCATCAATGTGTAACTAGTTTGCAAATTAGTGTTTCCTTTCTTCTCTGCCTCTGGGATGAGAATATTGCTCAACATAAGAACTTAGTTTTATATTAAACAGCATTAGTTTTATAGTAAAATAATTCAATTGTACCTGTTAACATGACAAAATATTATTTTAAATGAGAAAAATCTTTAAATATTAAAGGGTACCATTTCTTACTCCTCTCATTTGTTTTAATTTCATTTAATGATTACAGGTAGACTTATGAAATGTTTTTTAAATTTTTTAAAATTATTAATAAAACACAAGAATCCAATACTATTTTGTTATGTAACATTTTTAAAATTGGTAATTAGGTATAGTAAAATATTATTATGTGCACAGAGGTTAAATTACAGAATGACTTATATTTCAATTAAGATACAGCATTGTTTACTATAATAAAGTTCATATTGTGGATCCAACATTAACAGAACCTTTATAATAATTAGTAAGATAAATTAGCCAAATTTAATAAGTGCCAAAATAGAAAAGTCAAATATGTGATTTTTTAAAAGTATACTGGTATTTAAAATATAATTTGTTAATTTTTAAGACTTTATTACTTTTTTTAACCAAGGATGAACCTACACTGAAATATCATAACCACCCCAAGTCCACAGTTTACCTTAGGGTTCACTCTTGTGGTCATACATTCCATGTATTTGGAAAAATGTATAATAACATATGTCCATCGTAATATCATACAGAGTATTTTCCCTGCTCTAAAAATCCCTTCTGCTCTGTTTATTCATCTCCTTTTCTCCCCCACTCACCCCAACTTGGGGCAGCCACTGATCTTCTTACTATCTTCATAGTTTTGCCTTTTTCAGAATGTCATATAGTTGAATCACAGAGTATACAGCAATCCCAGGTTAGCTTTTCTCACTGAGTAATATGCAATTAACTTTCCTCCATGTCTTTTCAGGGCTTGATAGCTTGTTTCTTTTTAACTCTGGGTTATATTCCTTTGTCTGATTCGCCAATTTATCTATTGTAGTGTATAATTATTTTTAATACATCGTTAGATTCTATTTGCTGGTAGTTTCTGGAGGATTTTTACATCTATGTTAATGAGAGATATGATCTATATTTTCTTTCCCTGTAATTTGTCTGGTTTTAATGTTAGTGTAATGCTAGCTTCATAGACTGGATTAGTATGTATTCCTTCTGCTTTTATTATCTGAAAGAGATTATAGTAATTGCTATAATTTCCTTCTTAAATGTTTGGTAGAATTCACTAGTGAATCCAATTGGTCATGGTGTTTCCTGAAAGGTTATTCTTTTGATTCAATTGTTTTTAATAGATATTAAAGATCTGCATTCAGATCACCTATTTCTTCTTATGTGAGTTTTGGCAGATTATCTTTCAATGAAATTATCCATTTCATCTAGGTTATCAAATTTGTGGGCAGAGTTACTCATAGTATTCCTACATTATTTTCATTTCCACAGTATCTGTGAAATCTCTTCTTCCATTTCTGATATTTGTAATTTGTGTCCTCTCTCTTTTTTTCTCAGTTAGGGTGGCTAGAGCTTTCAATCAATTTCATTGTTCTTTTCAAAGAATCAGCTTTTGGTTTCAATGATTTTCCTAACTGATTTTCTGTTTTCAACACCAATTCTTATTATTTATTTTCTTCTGCTTACTTTAAATTTAACTTGCTCTTGTTTTTGCTAGTTTTTCTAAGATGGAAACATACTAGTTTTAGGTCTTTCTTCCTTTCTAATATATGCATTCAATGCTATAAATGTTCCCCTGTGTACTGCTTTTGCTGCATCCCACAACTTTTGATAAGTTATATTTTAATTTTCATTTAGTTTGAGAGATTTTAAAATTTCTCTTCACAATTATTATTAAAAAAAAGTGTGTTTTGGGATTTTCCAGTTACCTTTCTATTTGTTTCCATTTTAATTCCATGTGGTCTGAGAGCAGACACTGCATTATTTCCATTCTTTTCAGTTTGTTCAGGTGTGTTTCATGGGCCACACTGTGGTCTAATTTCATAAATGTTCCATATGAACTTGAGAAGAACATGTATTCTGTTGCTGTTGGATAAAGTAGCCTATAGATATTAGTTATATCTGGTTAATCGATGGTATTGTGATTTCAACTATGTCCTTACTGATGTTCTGCCTGCTGCATCTATCCGTTTCTGACAGAGGGAGGTTAAAGTCTCAAACTATGACAGCGGATTCATCTATTTCTCCTTAAACTTCTGTAGGTTTCTGACTCATGCTGTTGGGTGCTCTGTTAGGATCCTACACATCAAGAATTATTATATCTTCTTGGAGAATTGGCCTCTTTATCATTATACTAATATCAAACACTATTTGAAAGAAACTCCAATAAATTCTTTAATATCTATGTGGGGTGTGTGTGTCTGTGTGTCTACATGTGTTACAACATTTTTTCCCCTCAGTCTTTAATACTAACATATTCTTACGGAAGTATTTTACCTAGACATATTTCACTAACATAACTACATAATTTAAAAAAATAAATGGAAGGCTAGATCATTTAAGTGGATTCTGGAAAAATATAAGATATTTATAACCTCTCGTTTTTATTTAAGCATGAGTCCATTCAACATAAACGAAATTTTCATGAATATTACTGTAGTTACGTTCTATGCCAAAGTCTGAGAATGTTAACTTAACATCTAAGGAATTCCACCGTCTGAAATGTGAAGTACCAGTTTTGTTTTTTGTTCATCTCTCCAGGCTTATCTTCAGGGTACCACAAAAAATTGCTTACAACTTTTCTAAAGGCAGCCAGATTCTTGGGGACAACGTATGAAGGATATAGAACTTTAAAATATTTTATCTGTATCCTTAAAGAAATTCAAGTGTAATAGGAAAAAATACATAAGAGGACTTATTTCCAATACAATGCAGTGAGCAATGCAGATGTAAGTATAGGATTCTGCCAAACACAGATCAGCGTGTGATCTGGCCTGGTGTTTAAAAAAAGGTTGATGAATAGATGACTTGAAGGGTGATGACTGCATTATTGAAAGACCATCACAGGGAGAGAGTAGAATAATAGGCACAGAAATACAAAATAGGATGACATTTGCAAAAAAGAAACTATCAAAAGAGAAAATCAAATTGTACCATTACTAGTGATTATGAAGAGAAATAACAGGGATGCCAGTTAACCAGAGCTGTATAGATAGAAATATTACTTATTATTAGGGAAAAGAAAATCTTTGGAATGAATATTTATGTCTTCCTAAATTAACCTTGTTTATTTGTTACTTGAAGTAAAAATTCAAAATAGCAATTATTAGACAAATGAGAACTAAGATACACATAAGTCTAATACAATACGCTCACTACAGCTTTGGGTAAAGATAACCTTCTTATCAGGATTTGCCAGAGAATTGCTGCAGTCATTTCTGAGGACGCAAAACTGAGCTGCAGCTCTGGACAACACAAACGGAACAGGAGCTCATGAGTGTGTGTTAACTTCCCACGTAAAAATTTTTTCATTTTTACTTTTAGATTTTTTTCTGATTGTTGGTATAAATTTGCTTAATTTTCCCCTTTAACTTGTGAAGATAATGCAGACTAAAGTATAAAATTAAATGGTTGAATATAAGAGGAAGATTAGATACATAATGGAAAACAAAGACCTTTCATCAACTACATTTCCTACAATTACTTGTAATCTTTTAATGCCTTTATCTTAGAATTATTTCTGGTGATTTTTATACTACTGTGTGGATATTTTATGTTCTGAGTTATATAGTTGGATATAAAAAGGTACCTGCCTCTCATTTTCATCAGAAGTAATTGAATTCTGACTCCCAAAACCTTTTATGTGTTGAAAGAGAGCACACAATGAATAAATAATTTTTATATCTCTATATCAGGATTGAGGACAAATTTCACAAAACATATAAACATCGATTAAAAACAAAACCTAATTGTAATCAAATATTGGAATATATCTTCGTTATTTACATAAATTCTGATTTGGGGGAAAACACGGAATGTATTCTAAACTATATAGTAGATATCATCAGTAGTCGTTATCTTAATGCTAGGGGAAATTTTTCATAATTATTTTCTAACTTTATAGTTTATTCTACAGTCTTTTTTCTATTCGTAACATATTCTCAACCCCATCCTCGAATCGTATCAGTTCTTTAGTTTCCATCTTAATCCTGCCTTCTCCTGCTTTCCACCTCAATCCTATCTTCAGATTTTCACAGCTATTGCTCGGCATCTGTATCCTCATCTTTTTATAACCCATAGATAGCATTTCACAAATATCAGTACCATGAATTTTGAAAATTTGATATTTTCAATCTGTCACATTTTTATGTACTAGCATGTGTTCTCAAGTTGTTTCCTGCTATATCTGTTCTAAAGTTGTATCAGTTAGAATTATTTTAACTAAATGAAACAGAAAGCAAGAAAAATTATCTTTAAAAGTACATTTTATCTTGTAAAAAAAAAAATCTAGAGTGATGATCGGCTCTCTGGCTGGTCAATATTACAGCTAAATTACATGTATAGGGATTCCAGCATTTTCCAATCATTTCATTTTACCATCTATCATGTGGGCTTCATAGTAAGTCTCATTCTCTTCATAATTACAGGATATTGACCAGGATGGGACAGGCCAAACTTTTCATTCATAGTTTTTAAGACTATTTATCTATGCTATTCAGGCTGCTATAACAAAACATCATAAGCTGGGTGGATTATAAACAAAAGAAATCTAGTTCTCACAGTTCTGGAAGCTGGAAGTACAAGAATATGACTCTGATAGATGTGGTGTCTGGTGAAGGCTCACTTCCTGGTTCCTACATGGCACCTTCTTGCTGTGCCGTCACATGGCAGGAGGGGGAAGGGAGCTCCAGTGGGGGTTCTCTCTTATACGGGCAACACCGTCATGACCTAATTACCTTCCAAAGCTGCTTCTTCCTAAAACTATTGCCTTAGGGGTTAGAACTCTAACATCTGAATTTTGGGGGTACACAGATCCCCAGACCACAGCACTGTTATTTCTTTTGGTGCAGAGGAGAGTTTCCACATCTCCTTTGCTGGGATGGACTGTGTGTCTACACCTGGACCAGGCCCTGTTGCTGGGAATGTCAGTGCGGGGTCATATTAGGCCCACATTCCCCACAAAATACAAAAGAAATCACGATGATTCAGGCACATCAGGTAACATAACTGACTTAAAATAACAGAGGTCTAATCAGGAAAGGAGTAGCCTAAATTATTTTTTACAGTGGATTAGAATAGTTGAATTTAGGGAATCAACTACGGTGTTCATGTTTGGTAAACTGCTTCTCTTCTACACCTTACTAGACTTGTTCTCCATTCTTGTGAATTTTCACGTTCTTTTTTTTACCTTTTCTCTTATAAACTATCTTTAATATTTTATTAAGTAACTAGGGTAATCAGTTTATAATAAGTACTGAATTATCAGTATTTATAGAATAATGCCAAATAAATTTGAATAGATATCTGGTGTGAATTCATTTTCAAACTTTTTTTTTTTTAGTCCAAAGAAACATTTCTTTTCTGTAGATATCTACGTTGTAAGAAAAGAGATGTTCAGGGTGTATGTATGGAATTTATACTGAAGACTTTTATACACCTAAGTAAACACACAGTCATATATTATAGAAACAACTTCCAAAACAAAAATATTGAGCTATCTATAAGTTTCTATCTCCAATTCTATTAAAATTGGCTGCAGGATGATAGGTATTTTAATACACAATAAAGATACACTCATGAGGATTTTCATCTTTTATAAGAAGCCTTATCATTATTATTCAAACCTATTCTAGCAGCAAATTTATTTCCTTTACAACATATTTTTGTTGTGAATACTGACAATAAAAACAAATTCTGTTCACAATTTCAGCAAGTTCTCTATATTTTTCTTAAAGGGGACAATTTTAGGAGATATATTTCTTTACTAGACGCCACACTAGATTTAAGTGCCCACAGGTGTTAAATTATAGGTACCTCAACGATATTTTAAAATAATGGATAATAACTTTAATGAATGGTGAAAAAAAATCTCACATTTTCAGCCATATAAAACCTAACCATTATTTTTTCAGTAATGGTCTATTTAGGAAATATGCAGCAGAGTGTTAGTTGCTAAAGAAACCATTCTCTATGAAATTAAATAGAAAATAGAAAACTTTTGGAAAAGATATCCAAAATGCACACTGAATATTTCGTACCAGCTTCTTTTGACTTTGGTGTTGGTGTTGGTGTTGGTGTGTTTAGGAACATGTATTTAACAGCAGATACAATAAAATTTATCTAGGGCACTAAGACTGTGCAGTGAGTTTCAAAGTTTTGCTAATATAGTGATATGAACCTTGGAGAATTTAATGAAGCAAATGTTTTTAACTTTGCTATGGCAAAGTTATTATAGAATAATTTATAATATTTCTGCATTTTCTACTCGAATATAAACTTTCTTAAAATTTGTAATCATTTATTCACATATTATTTTTTTCTGATTTTTAATTCAAAATACCTCTAAATAAATTACTTAAGCAAAGATGAGATTGACATTAAGTAGAGAGCATTTTTAACCTTAGATCTTTCATAATGTCCATAGTCTCTAGGAAAGCTGGCATGTTATAGTGCTCATGTCAACTGAAAATTCAGCAAGATTGACTCCTGAACGGTGGCAGAGCACACAGCGTCCTTTAAACTTCTTCAAGCATACGAAATAAATCATTGTATTTTTCCTTACAATTTTTTGTATTTTGTTGACAAATTACACATAGAATATAAAAATATATTATTTTGTGAAAGAATGAAACGATGTAAATACACATTGTTCCTTGACTGATCCTATAAGAACAACAACAACAACAACAACAACAAGAATGAAATGTCTGTTCTAAGTGTTTTACATATAGTATATACTTATCCTCACAATATCTCATATGATAGATCCTATGAACAGTGCCATTTTAGAGAGAAGGAAAGAAATATACTAAGAATTTATGTAATTTGCCCAAGACAACATGACTAGCAAATGGACGTAAGATTATAAACTAGGCAGCCCAACTTCACAACCCAAAGGAAATCACGTTTTTCACTGTAGTATTCCAGGTCATGTGCTATGCATCAAAATAAGTGTGTACTTTAAAACATGAATTCTGATCGATAAAATAAAGAAAAATACTATCCTAATTTATTCATTTATTTAATGCTCCAAATATATCAGACAATCTGTTCAGAACTCCAAATAGGACAGAAAAATTATGACATCGACTACATGCACATGAGCTTAAAATATGGTTTAAAAGATAGATATAAAAGAACTATTGACGATATATAACATAGGAATCTAAATATCTGCAAAAACTACTGGTTGAATATGACCATTTAAAAATGTATAGTAGAGTAAATTAAACTAATCAGAAAACGACCATTTTTCATAGAGGAATATTTGTTATAGATGTCTGCATGCCAATGTTTTCAGATGTACTTGGTGACACAGAATACTGGTTCTCTAAAGATGTTTATGTTTTAATGTTATTTTAAATGATATTATTTTCTTATTTTCCAGTGGTTCGGTGCTAGTATGTAGAAATATGGCTATTTTTATTGATCTTGTGACACTGGTAAATTTACTTATTATAGTAATTTTGTTATAGACAGTTTTAGATTTTCTACTTATGCTCATGTTCTCCAAAATTTATTGTTTGTTTTCTCATGCTATGTTCAGTGGCTACATTATCTACGATCACGTTGAAAAGAGTTGGTGAAATCAGATACCCTGATCTTAGAAGATGTCCAAATATCCAGCATTTCACCATTATCTTATTTATAGACTTAACAAATACATCCATTGAATTGCTTTCTATTTCAATATTTCTGATCTACATATTTTTATCATGAATATGTACTGAATTTTATCAATACATTTCCTGCATCCACTGAGGTGATTATGTATTTCTTCTCCATTACTCTATTAACGTGATAATTTCATTGATTTTTGTTAAATGTTACACCAACATTGCTGCATTACCATAAAATGACTGAATTGTCAAAAACAACTCACGTAAATCACAGATTATCTCCTACACAAAATTTTAGGAACTGTTCAAAGGATTCAAATAATACAGAAGCATTAAGTTCTTTCTGGAGAGGCCAAATCCCATCAGAAGCAGTTTCTAAATGTTCTTTTCTCCCACGTTGGAATGATAAAAACATGGGCACTTAACCATGTGTCCATAAAATTGTCAGATAAAGGTGCTTTTTAGTATTTTTACTCTATCTGCTTGACTAACTTTCATTCTCCAGCTGGCCACGTTCTATAAATCCTTAAATTCTGGGTTTATTTACAATAAGAGAACCAGACAGACGAGTCATTTCTTGCCAAAATGCAATTATTTAAAAGAACTCTCAAGTATACTTCCATTTGTAAATGCTATTAGCTTATTTACAAGGAGGTCTGGCCTCGTTCAGTTATTGCCTGGGCAACCCTCAAGTAGAAGGAAATAAATCACAGCCCAGCTGTTAGCTTTCTTTCCCTGTCCACCCTTCGATCTTGATCAGTGCTTCCTCGCCAAATAACACTATGTATCTTTTCATAATTCACCTTAAAACAAATTTCCTGGAAATATATCCTGCAAGAGTTTATGCAAACAAGTCTGTAAACACTCCAGTGGACCGCAGGATTTGAACAATCTAATGGAATTTGGGATTTATTCTTTTTATAAACATTTTAGTCATGATTAAAATACTGCACAAGTCCTTTCATATTTTTTATCAGCTTAATTATTCCCTATCTCTGTCATCGAGTGTTTGGACATGAGGTTAAAACTTAATAGTACAACATTTGTCAGTAGTTATCTATCCCTAAAACTTTAGCGTTCTTCTCTGTCACACTGAGACACATGTACTTAAGATGATCAGAACTGATGAAAAATTATAGGCTTTTGTGATCTAAAAATTAAGAGTTAAGTGGAAGGTGGATGTTTGGTGGCCACTGTGACATGAGATATAGATACATATCTATAACCCAGGTAAACACAGGAAATTGTATCTCATTTCTAATGTAACACAAAGCTGAAGTGATTGTCCTGTATAAATGCAGGGTCCTCAAGGAGCTTCCTGAGGAAACAATCTGATCACCTTATGGGGTTTCTGAAAGGAAAATCCTGAGATGTAGGGTCTGACTTGTTATCATTTGCCTGTTTAAGGTACTCAATATGGGGAATTAATACACACACACACACACACACACACACACACACACAAAAAACACCTTTTTGCGATACAATTCCTCAAAGTTATGACAGATGCATACAAGAAACTTCTGTGCAGGTATGTTTCCATACTCTGAGACACAGAAGGCTCTCAGAGACAAGAATCGCATCTGTTGAAAGTTTTAGGAAGTCTCAAAAAAAATCTTCAACAAGACAACGTTTAAAAAAGGGACATTGTCTGAGATTTACTTAAGTGACCTTAGGGGATATTTTCAATTATTCAAAACACTGTACATTTTTTTTTGGAGTTTGAAATCAAGCAGATTTTCATTTATTTTCTCTCAACCAATGTTTCCACTTTTGCTCACAAACACACATCAGGTTGTTGCTTGGGCTAGAATTAAACAAACACAGGTGTTAAAATGATCAGTTTCTTCAAATTTTTCCTACCTGCTTGTGCTATGGAAAGTCATTAAGCTTCTGTAAAAGACACATTTCCCCAATTCATTACACCTAAAGAAACTGCCAGGCAAAATGTACTGCTAGGATATGAACGGTTGCAGACTTCCCACGTGTATTTTGCAAGCAGGTGTTTCATTTGCAGTTTGCCAGAAACAAATTGTTTTTCAGGTGCATAGAGAATATCATCTTTGTACCAAAAAGAAACAGTAGTAACTACTCCTAGTAGAGTCTTTCTCAGTAGGAGAGCAATATGGAGCTGCTGAATGAAGGATTGGATTGAGCACACGATGTCTGACAGCCTATGGTACACCCATCCGGTCAGGATCCATGTTAATTACTCAACCCTGATTGGATGGCGATAAAATGTAGAGTCAGAAGCTGAAGGTTAACACTGTTAAAGTACCTTCTACGTAAAACAATGCTTTTCCATATCCTTGTGAGTTAAGTGCTATTATATCTACTTAAAAACACAAAACTGTAGCTTAAATTTTATTCGACTCTCTCAAAGTCACTAAATTAATTAGGATTGTACCAGAATTTGTACCTATGTCAGTGTGCTTACAGAGCCTAATTTCAAGAACCTGAATTCTACTTTGGTTTCTATTTTCTTATCTTATTCTTAGAAGCTGCAGCCCCAGGAATTGGAACACTTCCTATGAATTCCTAGCAGTAAATAGGATTGTGCCATCCTATGGAGAGACTGGCAAAATAAGGCCAATAGCATTTCTACTTTTCCAGTATTATAGCCTGAAGCACCATTGAGGTACTGGGTCTTTATTCATTTTATCTTTCCTTTCATGTGACCACGTGCCTACAGCTAGGCTTTTATATCAGCACAGAGCCTAAGGGCAACTTTTATTTTTATTTTTGTTCTAAACTTATACATATTTCTATTAACACTCATCACAGGTTATGTAGAATCTCAAATACAAGATGGACCATCCCATTCAAAAGTAAAGTACCCCTGTGCTGGCCCACAGGAAGAAGGCAGTATACAGAAGGGTGCATCAGCACAGGATGCTGGTTAGATAGATTTAATTTCTAACCCAGCTCTACCAATCATCAGCTGTGACCATAACTAAATTACTTAACATTTAAGTTGCATTTTTTATTTACTAAAATTAAAGATAAATTTCTATCTCGTTGAGTTCTGTTGAACATTAATGAGGTAATATATCTAAATGAGAATGTAATATATCATGAGAATGTATCTTATTGTCGAGTACATAAGGGTGCTAAGAAATGCTTTTCAATTTTACTGGAATTAGAATTTATATGTCTAGGTTTTATCTGCATTCTTGAGCAATATTAGAGTAAACGTGAGGAGAAAAAATACAACTGAAACATGAAAAACTTTCTCAATTTACCTATGTATGACTCTTAACAAATCTTCCTGTATTATTTAACATGGCTATCTGCTTTAAAAAAAAAAAAAAGACGAAGTTTTTATATATCAAATTGACATTGATGACCTCTATATGCACACAGTGTTGGCAGACTATGCCTCATCTTTAGGCTTGTGTTTTCCCAGGATCACAAAGCTCATATTAGTGACTGAGGACGAGGCCCCCTCTAGGTCCTCAAGCAGTGTTATTTCCTACATAGTATAAGAAAGTTAACACTCCATAGTCCCATTTAATGGTTTTAACACCCTTTTACTCTTGTCTTCTGATATTCTACCTCTAAATATTTTATAAATTTCATAATACATTGTTATTATGCTTGCATTAAAAAATCAATGTTTAAATAAATTAAAAACATTACAATGTTTATAGTAATGCATACTTATGCCATTTCTTTTGTTACTCATTTAGTTTTCCCAAACTGAGCTCCCACCTGGAATAAACTTTCAGCCTTAATAATGATTTGACTTTGGGTGGTGAACACACAATGGAATATACAGATGATGTCTTCTTGAATTGTATACTTGAAACCTATATAATTTTTATTAATCATTGCCACCCAGATAAATTTAATTTAAAAAAATAAAGTGAAAAAATTTTTTTCATTTTACCTTTTGCACTATTTAGTTCTAGAATTGCCTTTCGTTCTTACTTGAAAAGAACTCCATTTTCTCTGCCTGAAACGCTCCTTGTTTATCCATTTTGTTCATCTTCAGTCAAATCTTTAGCCAAATTTTAATAATCTAAAATAGCTAAAATTCTCGTTTGTTAGTCCATTTCATGGGTTATTTGTGATAAGCTACAATTGGCTCTTATTTATGTTCATTATGTTCATGTTTTCCAGCTTCTTTGAACATGTTGTTTTGTTGTTCTTGTTCTATTTTATTTTGTCTTGTAACTTATTCATGTCAGAAACTGTGTTTAAAAGAAAAATAAACACTGAAGTAGAGAGTCTTCTCCCACCTTCCAGAGGGCACATGTCACTTTGTATTTTTGACGGTGTGTCATTTTGAGAGAATTTGTCATTGGGATTGCTGGTTCAAAAGGCATGCATTGACAATTTTTCAGGATATTAACAAATAGATTTTTATAAAAAGAAGTAACTTTTTGCATTTTCTCAAATAATAAAACAGTACTTGTCCTGATAGTCATGGTATTAGAATATATTGTCAAATTATTTTTTTCCAAAGAGATGAAAAATAGAATCTGAGTCTTCCCTCCATCTGTTCTCCATTTTAGTTCTCAATAAATATCAGTGACAGTCCTTTCTTTATACGTCGCAAAAGTTTGGGTTATTTCTTTTCACACTGTAGGTAGAATCACTCAGAGAGATGCAATGGAAGGAAAAGCAAGAAAGATGAAGCAGAAAGGAGGGCAGAGAGATTTAAAAGTATGAGGACTTGATTTTCCATTGCTGGCTTTGCACATGGTGGAAGGGGACCATTAGCCAGAGAATGTAGAAGCCTGCAGAAGCTGAAAACAACCTGCTCTACAACCAGCAAGGAAGCTGGGACTTGCGTCCTATGACCACATCAAACTGAATTCTTCCAACAGTCTGAATGATCCCGGAAGAAGATCCCCTGATAAAATCTCTGCTTTCTGGGACTCACAGAAGAGAAATTAGTGGAGCCTACTGCCCTTCTGCTCTACAGAACTATGAGATAATAATTAGCATGGTTTGAACTACTAAATTTATGGTAACTTATTACAGCAAAATTTTCTATAGGAGAAAAAAATTTTTAAATGGAATTAAAACATCAAGGGAAAAATAATAGCTAAAGGGGAAAATAGGATAAAAATACAAAAAATTAAGAGTTTCTACCTATTTCTGGAAGAACTACAAAGGAAAGCAGAATGGAATAACAGGAAATGGTGCAAAGCCCTGTCAGAGAATAAATTGTTAGGGTTTAAGATGAGAGCTCAGAGACTCTGTGTAATTGAAATATACAGTGATGCTTCCAGAAGTAAATGACTTGTGTGCACAGGAAAGTCACTGTCATTTAGGAGGTCAAGGAAATGCAAGGCTAGTGAGTTAGATGAGCCCGCTGATTTGGGCAGTGAAATATCCCTGTTGCTGGGATGGAGAGGGAATTTTGAGACCCCAGGTGAATCCTCGACAAATATGCTGGGATGGCAAGAAATTTCAGTAGGTAAAAAATCAATAAGAGAGGGAAGTGGTTGTAAAGTCAAATGATAAAATTTACAGTAGAATGATATTTACAGCATAGAGTTAAAAAAAATTCCTATGTTTTGGCTGTTGGCATTTTTATTTTCCACAACTTTTATTTTACAAAATTATTAGACTGATGTATCTGTATGGAATTGGAGAGAGGATGGAAATTAGATGAAGATGGAGCTAAATGGCCATTCGATATCAAAACACATTATAAATTTGGCTAACTTATGGCTGCAAAGGAACTGGCTCTCAATTTCATCTCAAGAATATAGTGTCAGATACTGATCTGGCAATGTGATTTTTTTTAAAAAAGAAATTTATCCTCTTGGTTGAATGTCAATCCTTGTATATATTCTTAATGATATACAAACTAAGCTGTATCAATGTGCATCTCCAACAAATCCAAATCATATGAAGGACTAAGGATTACTGGTAAGTATATTATCCTATTTATAACTAGTTTTGAGCTCTAAAATTAAAACTTTAATATAAATGTAAAAATAAGTGCTAATTATGGAACAGCTGTGTCAATTCTAAAGTGATGTATAATGAAATCATATCACTTAGCACACCAAAAGAGAAAAAAAAATGTTTAAATCAAAGGTATGACATGAAAATTAAATGAATTGTTTTATACCACCCTGAACACTGTTGATCTAAAATTAGGCTTTGAAAAATATTATTCTTCTTCAAAATCAACCAGAATCAAGTGTGATCAAGAAATAATAATGTCAGAAAATTTCTAACCTTTTTTCTTGTTTAATAAAAATATGTACTTAAATGGGTTGATTATACAATACAATTTGGTGGTGTCAATATGTGTGGAAAAACAGAAACAAATGGTGGTATCTCCATTCAATTAAGATATTTTGCAATCAATGCTAATCACAACAGAACCTCAGCAGTCTATAGCTACATGAACAGAGCTGAAATAATGCTTCAGATAACCAAAGCCTGTTCATTCAGGGAGCACACCAAACTTGGTTAACAACTAAAGCTTTTAAATATATTATATTCAGACATTTCAATTATCTTATCATAAGCTCCTAATAATGTGTTAGCTTAAGTGGCATTTGCTATATATTTATTCACTGAAGAATATTACTTCCCTTTGCATGATGTTTCTTCTAGTTTTTTAACTGGATTTCAGCTGTTCTACATGAATATTTATCAATTTTCATATGTTAATAGTTATGTAGCTACTTTTTTTAATTAAAAGAAATAGTTGACTGTAATCGCTCCCAAGTTGGCCTCCATAGCAATTTGCACATGCACATGTACACACACATGCACATGCATTCCACTAAGACACTCCTAAGGCTGAGGTATAACAGATTGTGTTGTTTTCCACTTTTATTTACATCGGTAAAGAGGAAAGAATGTGATATCAGATACTTAGGAGTCTTAGGGTTGCGTTAGTTTTAGACTGAATTGTCATAACGTGCCCAAATAAGAAACACGCAACAATCATCTTTAACAAGATGACATTCTGCCTGTAGCTAAAAGCATAAGAAAGTAGGCAGGTGCCTAAAACAATTTGGGGTGACAAATATTATCTAAAAATAGATTTAAACAGAAACGTACTCTTAAGATATTTGGAAGAACATCTGAATTACAAAGATTACACTTTGGCTGCAGAGAATAAGCTAAGAGGTGAGCAGTATAGACATCGTTTTTGTATTATTCCACATAATATGCCTTGGAGATTATTAAGTTTTACTGCTAACTTTAAAGAAGAGTATTTTATAATAAAATTAGTTTCAATAAACTTTATTAAAGTGAATTTGGTATTGTCTTTGTGTTTTGAAAAGTAAACATGTAAATAAGTGAAATACATATGTTGTCTAATCAACTGAACAGGACTATCATGCAGCGGTTTGTTTTTCACAAGACACATTACCCTTGAACTCCAAAGAATTAATAGACTTGTACCCAAATAAAACTATATAAACATAGCTCAATATTGATGAAACAATTATGGTAATTATGTTAATTACCATTATTGCCTTATTATTGACATATATGACCATTACAACAAATATGAACATTATTTTGTGTGTATGTATATGTATATCTATATGTATGTACATCTATCTTATCTACTTGCTACTAGTGACACCGACTTGGACATCATCAGATAGCGGAGGAGACCTGAGCTCTACTTTGTTCTCCTCAAGAAAACCTCCCACAACCACCACCATCACTGTTCTTAGACTAAGTATAATTGTGTCTAAGAGATCATCTACGCTAATGCCATTATTTGCCACATTTCTGTATCCATCAGACACATAAAAGAGCCTAAGAATCCCAGGGCATTCCTCAAATATTATTCCAACTTCATGGAGATATGACTTATGAAGACGACCAATCACAACCCTCTCCCACTTCAACAACTATTCCTGGCCCTCCACTGCCAATACCTGTAACTGCAACAATTTTCTCTCATTTTATTTGAATTCCTGTTGTAAATGAAATCAAATGCTTCCCTGAGGACAGTGTTTTCTTCTTTTTCTACAGCTCTCTTAAGCACTGGTTCTGTCCTCTTTTGCCACTGGTTCTGACGGCAGTCTAGGCATCCTACTACTCTTCACTGTATTTTCCAAGTCATTTTCTTCTTTTCTCCCTCTTTTATTATGCATTTACTTTTGTCTTCTTTCCATCTTTTTTTCTCCTTGAGAATCATTTATTTTGTATTTGCTATACATCAAAATCTCTTTATCATTTATTATCTAAGGTAATTTTTTCAGTCCTTCTAGTTCAAACCTTTAATGCTCAAAAATAACATGACAAACCCCTATTTTAATGTTTAACTTTTAGTTTTTAAATGATGTTTTTAAGTTTAGGAGATCTTAAATCCCTTAAAAACTCCTGTTTTCATAGTACCCTCCACCCCAGATGTTCTTCTTACTTTATCTATAACATATTTAACTGGCTTTGTGTTCTGGTTGTTCAAATTGTGTCTCCTCTATCTGCATCACTTTATTATTATTATTATTAATAACATATGACTTATTGTTCTTATTAGAGAACCTCTTTTTCCCGGTTCTGTAACACTTTTTAATTGAGTTCTCAAGTCACTCAGGCAAGTGCATTGATTCACTTCTCCACATGTGACCACAAATGAGACAGAGCTGTCATCCACGTCTACTTTCCCAGAGATCTCAGCAGCTCTTTAAATCAAGACGTCAAATAGTTCAGAGATAGGAACAGAAGACAAGGAATGATGTGCACGCATCATGCGGTCAGGCCTCTCACATTTCTGATTCTTATTCTTTGCACTAACTTATCTCTCAAGGATAATTGCTGACATTTAAATTGAAATTTTAAAATACAGCTGACCCTTGAACAATGTGGGAGTTAGAGGTACAGACCCCTTGCTAAGCTAAAAATCCAAATATAACTATTGACTCTCCAAAAAACTTGGCGATAGTCCTCCCTCGACATTGTGAGGGTTTGGTTCCAGGACCTCCACAGATACCAAAATCCACAGATGCTCTAGTCTCTTCTATAAAGTGGCACAGATCAGTGCCTACAGTTGGTTGTCTGCATCTGCAGATTCCCAACCATTCATCAAAGATACTGTTTTTTCTTTTCAGTTGATTAAAAACATGGATGTAAAACTTGTAAATACAGGGGGCTGACTGTGTATTTATTGAAAAAAATCTGCTTATAAGTGGATCCGTGAAGTTTTGTTCAAGGGTCAACTATATAAACGTTAAAAAATGGGCAGTGTTGTAGACAGTAATGACTAGTTATTTGTATTTATTATTGTTAATATTTATGTAAATTGAAAGATTACTTGTCACAAAGTTATGTCAGAGAACTTTAGCTTGATAGTAGTTTGTGTAGATGTTATGTTCATAGAATCTAAAATAAATTTCCTCTGAAGGATTTTATACTGTATGAATAAAATCTGCATATAAATTACTTGAAACATTTGAATGTGGTGATGTTATGAAAAGTTTTCAGAGAAATATTCAGTGACAGATATCATTCCTCTTATACATGATGAAGAAACTTACATTTGAAAAGTCATTTTCAAGCAAGGACTTTTTTTTTAAATCATATTAGTAACAGAACAGGTTAAATATGATAGAAAACTACCAATCTTTAGCATGAAAATTTAGAATGAAAATTTTTTCACTTTAAAACATAAAGCCATGAAAAGAGATAATGATGAAATTTTGTAAAACAGCTCTTATAAGAGATATTAGTGAGGTAAAAAATGTAAATTTTTAGGACTGAAGTTATATATATGCAGAATTAGAATCAAAAATAAATATCAGATTCATTTGGTCTTAAATTACTATAATTGATAATCTATATGCATTTACAATTTATTTTAAAGCATTATACAAGTCTACCTTACTGAATTTTATGCCAGAATACATCATGTGTACTAGATATTTTTATATCTTCCTATTTTCCATTCTTTCTTTGAGAACGTGCTGCGTTTCTTGGTAAGCAGTCTTGGTGAGACTGTCAATACAAGTAACTTTTTCTCCACTGGCCCAAAAATGGGAGACAGAAATGTCACCGAACCAAGACTATCAAAGTCTTCTGAGATCTGAATAAGTAGTCATCCACGACTGCAGAAAGTCAGGGCCACTTCTAAGAAGACATCCTTCCACCACTGCAGGGTTCTAGATTTCTAGAACTATCTGGCTACCACCCTTCCAAAAGTCTACCTCTTCTCTCCCTGCCCCCGCCCCCCCCCCGCAGCTTTTTCTTTGATTTTTGTGAAATACTCCAAATCTCTTCAATAAATCACTCTCTTTGTTTAGGTTAGTCATGTTTGTTTTATATTGTTGGCAATAAAGTAACATACTAACGTAAAGTGTTTGCAGAAATTCTATTAGAACCATATCGTCAAACATAAAATAATTAAAATGGAATGTATTTTAGACCTGACTCTAAACCTAGTTATTCTAGATTGCTATAATTTTAACTTCTAAAATTGCTACATATCTCATTTATAAAATGGAAAAATACCTAATTTCAGTCTTATGAAGGGTAAGTGATATTGTATATTAAAGAACCTTGAATCATTCCTAGCTCTTAATATTTATAGACATTCATTTTGGATATGTGGCCTTATCTAATTTATAGACATAATTTGTCTTCTATTTATGTTTAAAGTATTATTAAAAATATACTTATGGCAGATGCTGTTGCCTATTTATGTAGAAGTTTCCTCAAGTACCATTTTTTAAAACAACTTTATCTTTTTTTTTTTAAGTTTTTTGATTTTCCTCTTTTATGGAACGAAACAATATTCAAGCTAAACAGTTCTTTCTGTCATCTGTTTACATTACCTCATTTTCTTGAAAATAGGAACTGTCTATCTTTCTAAACTATGTTGATGGTCTAAAGGCAGTAAAAAAAAAGCAAATAAAAGAAAAAAATGATTTTATCACCTCTTAATTCTTCCTATCAATACTATTATCCATGTCATCTTTCTGCATAGTTCCTTGGTTATATAACTCATAGCCTATGCTGTCTACACATGTCTTTTAAAACCTATGTTCACTGGATACAGTCTCTGTCCACCTTTAAGATGCTTCCAACACTCTCCCCGATTGGAACCATTTGTTATTACATAATCTCTCTTGAACTGCATTAGATTTTATAATTATTCACATGTTCTCTCCCTATCCTTCCTTCATGAACCAACAATCAACTACCACATTCATCCATAATTAGTGACTCAGGTGTTTTAGGGTAACAAAAAATGAGAACTGTTATTTAGAACAGAGACTCATGCCAAAGAATTAGGTAACTTTTTTTTTAACTAATTAAAAGAAGTCATCATAGAATCTACCTCAAGGACAACAGTTAAGAATTCCACCTATTGCTAATGTGAATAGTATGATGATTTTCCACCCCATGCCTGGCTCTTGTTACAAGTCTTCAAATCAGGAAATTTAATCCATTCAGTTATTCAAGCCCATATTCCACGAGCCATTACAAATGCTTCCCCTTCTTTAAATTATTTATTCCGATACACCAAGGTGATGCTCAGGACTTTGATTTTTCCCCATGCCTGGAATGCTCCCTATATATCTGCTCATTGCCGAATACGCTCATCTGGACTAACTTTTGCGTATCTGTCATTCCCTGAGCCTTCAGATCTCAGCTTCTTGATGCTCTTCCTGCCCACCCTAGGAAAGGTGTCAGCGGTGGAAATCTGCCAGCATGCTGCAAGGTGCCTACCATGGCGGATACTGGACTCCCAGGAGCAGAGAAGATATGGATAAGGCATCAATAATGCCTGCTACGAGGCTCTGGGGTCATTGTATAAACCCTGGGTTACTTATTTATAGGCCCTAAAATGACTGTGGCCAGAAGTAATTGTAACTTTCATTAGCATGTACCATTCTAGAAGTTTCTTTATCTGCTTTAGGGCTTATTTACCAAGTTGGGAGCAAAAAGAATTGCACTCTGCACCCTATTACACAGTTTGACATTGTTTTGTATTCCCAGAACCCAATGAAGCCAAAGAGGAGTCCAGGCCATCAAGGGTAGGTAATAACTGTTGGCTGGAAAGTACTTTAATAGTCCAAGGAGTGATGACAATAAGAGTTTACAATGTCTAGAAAAAAGTACGGACTCTATTTTAGCTTTAGGTTGAAACAGGGATGAACATGATAAATGCAACTTCCTCTAATAGGAACGAATCAGCATAGACTTTCAAATATCTCTTTCCATAGGGGCAGTCAAGACTTAAGTTTAAAACTTCAATTCAATTACATTATTTAGCTAAATTCATGAATCCTTAAACCTCCTATTAATGTTGCTTTCAATGACATAGTTTCTTTCATCGTATCTGAGTAAGACTGAAATCAGTGAAGATGCAAATTAAATATTTAATTAAAAAGGTAAAGCATAGAAAAAGGAGTGGTGCTGTCAATTCTGATAGATTCTAATTTCTGGAAGTCTCTTTGCCCTTCTCCTTGAGGGAGTTATTTTTAAAATGTGTCTGGGTATGTGGCGAGGGTTGCCTTTTCACATGCACGCTTCGTTTGGAAATCGCCTCTTCCCTTCACCAGCTGACTCCAGCTATATTTATATTAACCAGAAAGAATTCTGGAACAGAGCCCGTGAAACATTGCCTCTAAAAGCAGAATGCCAGTGGGAGGGACAAGTCTGATGAATGAATGACAGCAACTTACACAAGCTGAAGTTGTGTAACTGCAAACAGGGAGTGCAGAGGAAGCAGCGGTTTCTCACAAAACAGAGATCGGGGGAGCGATGGAAAACTGTGAAACAACTCTAATTAACGGTCAGTTGTCTTACGTTTGGGGAGATAATTGCTGAAAGGGAATTAAGAGAATGTGATCTGTGCGTAAAGTAATGTCTCTATGAAACAGCAAGTTAAACAAACTTTACATCTGATGAAAATGGAAAGGACTGTTGGTCTGGTTCACATATTCATTTATTTTTTCATTAAACAGGTGCTACATACCAAGGATTGGCACATTTGTAAAAAAAGTGTGAGAATAAGTAAAAGTTAATTCTAATATAAAGTAACTGCAGTCAAAATGAACATACAAGCACACACATGGCTATTCGACACGATAACTATATTTTGCACACCCATTCACGTCACGTCATGTTTACACAAAATCGGAACAAAAACCTGTGCTTTTGGGTTCCTAGGGGAGAAAATTTTTCCTCAACCCTGGTAAGATCCTTGGCTGGTCTGAAAATTAAGCTGACAAAGATGGATTAACAAAACAAAAGCATACACACTTATTTAAGGTAACTTTTACGTGACACAAGAGCCTTCATGGGAAATGAAACCTGAAGCAATAGACCCGAGTGTCCCCTGATGAAGAGTGAACCATCGTGGAGACGTGACAGATGAGAGTCTGAGGAAAGTGTGGCAAACGCACACATTCAGCAAGGCCTGTTTGCTAGGATTCTTCTCAAAGAAGTCCCTTTGTCTCTGTCTGCCGGGTACAGGGAGGAAATATGACAGATTCACATATGAGGGACTTATGACAGATTTCAGGAAAGAAGGAAGTGAGGGGGTCAGAGTGACCTTCCTGCTTCTGCTGATTTCTCAGACTCCTTTAGCTTAAAATACTCAATATGCAAAAAGCCACATTCGGAGGTAGCATGTCCTGAACCCCACCGGGCTGCTGTGTAAGGACAGACTGTACGGAGGTCAGTTAGAAGGCTCCCAGGGCAGTTTGTTAAGGAGTTTTTCATCTATTTGTCCCTTCCTGGACGCCTTTGAGGAAATGTTACTTTGTTAAGGATACCCTTCCCAACCACCACATTCACTGTTGCCCCTGCGGCCCCCACAGGACGAAGGCACAGACCCCCACCTGATGCCGAGACTCTCTCTCCTCCAACGTACTACTTCCCTCCTTCCCTCCCTCTCTCTCTCTCTCTCCGTTATCTTTCCTCTTATTATAATACAGTTTCCACAATACCAGGGATCATTTTGTTTCTTTATGTATAATAGGCATACTACAAGTACCTCTTGCTGAAAAAAGTTAAAACTAAATTCTGCCGTAATGTATTTGAACTTTTCTAATTCTGGCTGTTTTGATTTTCGTTGACCTACGTTGTACTGAATATAACATATTTAAAGGTAAAATGCTGGATTGCTTTTGTGTGTTGTTGTTTTTTTTTCCCCATTCAATTTTCAGGCAACTAAAAGGTATGTATTGGGACAGAAAACAAAATTAAAATCCAAAATTTGAAATACAATTCTAGTTGGTGGTTCTAACAATATAAAATATATGTGTTGGGTGAAGAACAGTTAAGCAGAAGATAAAGTGAATGAACGACTGCTATTTCTCTGTCAAATGGGAGAGATACAGTGACTTATTTCTATTACATCTTTCATCATAGTCCAAATTACTGACATCTTAAGAAGTAGTGTAATTAGAAACTGAATTTCTAAGGAGATAGTAGTTCAGAATGAAATCGATCTTCTTTCTCAAAGATTCACATTGTAAAGGTATTTAAATGTCAAATCATTATGTTATATACTTGAGAAACTAATGTAATATTGTATGTCAACTATTCTTAAGTTTACAAAAAGAAAAATTTAACATGAAATTGACTGAAACCGCTGTTTTTAGAGGTCAGAAATTGGCTCATATATGGTACAAATAGAAGACTCTCTCCTTGATCAAACTCTATTAGGCAGGTCTTTAAGGATCTCGTTTTAATAAGAATCCTGCTAAGTCAGTGCTGATCACCCTCAACATCTGACGAATTTCTCCTTCCTGACCACCCCCAGGAGACGTCGCCTCTCTCTGGCCTGCATTCTGTTACGTCAATTGAGCCAGACTCTCCCCTCATCCCCAATGTCTCCTTTGAGTAACTGTTATTCCACCGACCACAGTCCCCCAGCATACACACAACCCTGCTCCTTGGCTATATATTCTCGCTTTTCCTTGTGGAGGAAGGAAATCGGAGTTGAGCTCAGTCTTCACATCCTGCTGCCAAGCCCCACGCAGCCGTCCCTTAGCTACTGGGACCGCTCTCTGTATAAAGACCTTCTCATTTTAACGAACATCGTGAATAATATTTTCTTCAACATCTCCAAAGTTAGAAAAATACTGGTTAACATTCAGATGCCTCCTTGTAGGCCAGAGACATCCCAGGCCTAATTTAATGCCAGGTAAACGTACTGAGAACTGACTGCGAAACTGCCAGAGGCTGAGCTCACTCATTACTGACATGGCACCAACAGTAGAGATGGGAGGTGGGGGGTGATTAGTACTATGGCATTTATCAGTAGATATTTACATGTCTTTTTCTAATTTTAAAAAATGTTTGAGTGTAAATGGTTATTTCTGAACTAATGTATGAATCACCTGTAATGCTCAGAATTGGTCAAAAACAAGTTAATATCAAACACTTTTTTGTTCATAATAAACAGACAGTATTGTATATGTTTTCAAAAGAGTTAAAATGTTTCTGAAATCGTTCCAATGGTTCTCATTTTATGGAGTTCTCATTTTATTGTGTTTAATATACATTTAGAGCCATATGTCTCTTCTGATTTGAAAGTCAGATGGAATGAGCTGAATTTAAAAGGTTTTGGCATTTAGATGGTTATCTGCATTTAAATTACTTTGTTAATCACACTTTTACTGAATCATATCTAAAGAGATTTGCACAGACAAGTCAATGTTAATTTTGGAGAATGGACACATTATTGATATTAGAATCTCACCTGAGTATAAGTGTGAGAATTGCTTGCTGATATGCAGATGCAAATGATTAAAACAGCTCAAATTTTCATATCAAAGCATAAATAGACTGATAGATGAGAATAAAGAGCTCAGAGACAAATCCAAAAATACTTGGATAATCTGTCCTACAAATGTGTTATATTCACAAAGCAAAATTATTTAACTATTATAAATATTATATTTAAGTCAGGTAGGTCCTCAAGTATTAACATTATGCTCAGGTAGGTCCTCAAGTATTAACATTATTCTCAAGTTTGGCTCCCCCACCTTGTCACTGGCACCAAAGTAAGTTCCCCGATTGTGTAAAAAATATTACATAATGAGAGATGTGGTAAAGGCCCTGAAACAAAAGTCAGTTTATTGTATGACATTTTTAGCTGTGTTTTAATGGAAAGGACTTCAATACTATCTAACCCTCCATTCTGGCAGGAACAGAAATTCTGGCGTTAGGTCTTTAGTTCTCATCTCTTTATGTATCCCAGTCTGTTATTAGAGGAAGAACTAAAAAGGATTCTGGGATGAGATTACCTAGCTTAGGATCAAGTATTGAATTTCCAACAAGATATTCTTGGCTTCTTTTAACATCAAATTACAAATAAGAATAGTGAGTACAGCAAGAGTATAAATAGCATGTATCATGATCATGTATTATACTACCAAATAATTTAAATATTATCAAAATACTTTTTAAAAAATAATGGAACAACTACAGTTGTTAAAAACCAGTAGTTACCTAGGCTAAAAAAATGATATCTTTTACAAAAGCCCATGACAGGATAATGCACTTCAAAAATTTCACTTGGAGTCTTTTGTTTTCAAGTAATACATTAGAAATACTCATGATTTTATTAAGATGCTGCTCTTACTCTCTGTGTATATTATATATATATTACTATATACCATTAAATTAGGCATTAGAACTTGTTGGGGATCTGTCATTGTTAAAAAGGAACTATTTACCTGTATCTTATGTTTAAATTATCATCTATTTTTGATTCTGATCCTAATTCTATTGCTAGTTTTCTTATCATTCAATAAGAAGTTGAATTTGAGAATATATTATCTCTGTTAATAAACAGACTGTAGAGTTAAGGACTATTTTCCCAGGGAAATATTTTCTTATTATTTAATTTATTCATATATTTCTTTTTTTATTTACTTGAAAATCATTTCTCTTTAAAACATTAAGAATCCTTTTTGAATTTAGATATATGTTGAGATCTTAAAGCGTTATACCGAAATGTTCTTTTTAAAATCTGAATGCAGTCTCCTCCTTAAAATACAATTTCATAAATTCTTCTTAATTAATATGTTCCTAAAAACCTGCTTTAAAAGTACTGAGCTTTCGATAGTTTATTTTTTTCACTCATCTACTTCTTAAAACCTTATCTCTTCCTTATAACATAAATCAAAGATTAACCTGGCATATCTCCCCAGTAACTTCAATAACACTATGTAGTATTTAAAACTTATTAACATGTTTATGCCATCTGTTCCCAACTTAAATATCACACACAGATTTCTAAATTTGTACATCTTAAGATATTCTTTTTATTTTTTTAATTTTTTTCTAGGATTTTTTTCATGTTCTTACAACTGCCTAAATATAACAAATTTATTTTTCAGATCTGAGCTGCAATCTAAGTGAAATGATATTATGAATATAAGACAAGGTGAATACAGTGGTGCAGTAAAAAGAGCAGAGAAGACTGGCAGAATTCGAGCCTGACTCTTGGCTCTGTTTCTTATAGTATGTGACAGTGTATATGTATTTAAAATCTGACAGATCTGATATATCAGATTCTGAATATATCTGATATACTAAAATTCTCTGAATATCAGGTAAAGTTAACCACTGCACAATATTTACATAGGAGAAAATAAATACCTAACTGGAAAAGTTGCTGAGAGGATTAATACTAATAAAATAATAATGAACGGTGTTACTATTGTAAGCATGTAAATGTTTTATATGTTTTAAGCCTTTCTTCATAACAACTCAGTGAAAGAGATAATAGTTATTTCCATTGTATAGATGACAAAACTGATGTGATACAGTAAATGACACAGGGGATTCCAATCCAGATAGTCTGGACCCTGGGTCTCAATTATTTCACTGTCTCTCAGATATTTAATGGAGATAACATATGTCATTGCTATGCACACTTTTCATTGTTTGGTAGCTAACAGTGTTTATATTATTCATGAATAATAAAACATATCATATTAAATTCAACATTATAAAAATTTAAGTTCCGTAATAAGAATTTTGCATTTACATTACAAAAATGTTATTACAATTTTGGTTAGCTTTTCTGCCATCATATACTTCTCATGCTTCCAAGTCAATGGGGAGGGGGAAAAAAACTTATTTTGGACTTAAAATTCTAAGTTCAAAGGGCAAAATTTCAAGTGAAAAGCTTATAGCTTATTTATTAAAGTGAAAATATAAAATTAAAGGGAAGAAATTTAACGAATGCAGACGCTAGGTTCATTTTAGGCAGAATTCTGTCACAGAATCACTTTTCCATTTGTTTTCATTTCCGCTAAATATTTTGATGGCATTTAACTTTCCTGAGAAACTAGAACAAATGAAAATGTGACTATGTAACAAAAAAAATCTAAGAATTTCATTGTCTCTGTGCACGTGTGTATATCCATGTCTACAAGTTTATAACGTTAAATAGATCTGTCTTGAAACCACATCCATCTCCCATATTTTTCTAGTGATTTAAATGAATTTAGCAATTGTTACAGAAGTATGTATAGCAGACCATCGGTTTACAAATTCATCATTTAAAATACATATTAAAAATGTAGATTATCATTCTTCACCCCCAGAGAAATCGATGATTCATGACAGTAATTATATCACTCTTCCTTAACATGTGTAAAGCACATAACCAACAACCTCATTACTTGAAAATTTTAGATTCCATATCTCAAAACTTATTTTTTCATAATTTTTATTGTTTCAATAACAACATTGATGAATCTATCAACACATGAACTTCTGAGTTCTTGGTTTACTCTCATCCAATAATTATATCTTCTGTCCTAAGCCAGCACTTTGTGATTATACACGAAGTCTTCTAACTATCCACAACTGCACCCTCTTCATAATATCAATTTCTAGTATCTCTCCTATAATTTATCTTTCCAGATCATCTCACTCTTGCTCTTATTTCAAAAATTACTTGAGCACACTGAGACCCCAAGTTGACTACCTCAACAATTTTTATTTCCTCTATCTCCACTTAGAATTTTTCATTTCTTATTTACCTACTTTATATTCTATGGTACATCAGTATAGTCTAAAGTTACTTTCCCTATTTACAGTTAAATACTTGCTAAGTTACTGTCATCACTGTATTCTTCCCCCTGAAATTTATCTTAAAATTAGTCTTCCCCCCTCCCCTCATATTCACCATATGCCAAATCCAATGGTTAATCAATCATCAGGTTACATCTTACTGGATTCATTTACCACAGCTGATCATTCCTTCCTTCTTAAAACATTGTCTTCATTAGTTTTCACTTGGTTTTGATTTTCCTCTTTAATGTCCTCTTTTTTTTAAAGTTATTTTTATTGATTTCTTCTCACTTCTCTGAGGTTTGAACTCAGTTCTTACTCCTCTAGCTATAATCTAACCAAATATTACTATTCAGTGGATAGCTATAAACACCATCTCATGCCTCTGAGTCTTAGATATTTACCTCTAGCCCGTAATTCTGTGAGCTCCATATCAATATACACAAATGTGCCTGGTATGTCTCCACTCAGATCTAAAAAAGGCATCTCAAACATGAGGTATCCAAAAGAGAACTGGTTTTCATCTAAAACATCCTCCTCCTACAGTCTTTCCTGACTCAGAAATGACAACTATTCTTCCAGTTAAGGCCAGAATGCAGAGTCCTCTTTAACATGTATTTCCTCATATACAATAGAAGACCTCTGTCTCTTTTAACCCGTGTGTGTATATGTCATTGACCACTGCCCATCACTTCCACCATTCCCATTCTAGGCATGTTAGCCAGGAACTCTCACTGGAATACTACAATAGACTTACAACATGCATCAAGGTTTTTTCTTTTCTTTTTTCTTTTTCCTTTCTTTCTTTCCTTCCTTCCTTCTTTCCTTTTTTGCATTTATTTTTTAATCTTGACTTTTATTCTCTACGTTCAACAAAGCAATGAGAGTTACTCTTACCAATAAATATAAGGTCATATTAATTCTCTGTTCAAAACTAATTCAGTGATTTCCATTTCCATAAGAGTGAATGCAGTCCTTATTTAGCCTACTTCACTGACACGTTTGACTGTGTACGCTCTTGACTTAGCCTGCTCCACGCAAACCAGCATCCTTGTTACTTTTCTATCCAAAAAAAAGGAAAATCATTCCCAGTTCACAATAATCAACTTATTTCACACTAAGAAATGTCTTCTTCCATAAAATAGAATATATTATCACTATATAGATGTAAAAATATATTATACAATAGTTTTGCATGTGTCATTCTCATTAACATCCCTAAGAACTATGTTATGATGTGACTTGATTTATGTCTTTTCAAGTATTATCCTTGGATAACATTCGTTCTCCAAGTATATCTTGAACACTTCATAATTATCAGGCACTGACCTATGTTCAACAGATACAGCTATAAAAACAAATACATATACCTCATGGGCTTTCTATTACGTGAAAGGAGAGACAGACAACATACAGCTAATATATCAAAGCATCTGAATTTGGAATTCTCAAGATTACTAAAACTTCTAGGTTCTTTTCCTTTTTTTCTGTTTGACACTATGTAGAAACATCTTTGAGGGTTCGTCGTACATGTTTACATACAGCATTGGTGAACAGAAGCATCTCACAAAAATATAGAAATGTGTATTTATTTCTGACACTTCTGGTTCATGGAGTTTAAGTCTCAAGTTTAAAATCAAATTAAAATTAACTTTCAAAGCTTCGAAGGCAGAATGACATTCATTCTCACTCTACTGAAGCTACATCAGTAATAACTGAAGAAGAAAATGGTAATGCAGATGTCAACGCCCCCTGAGCAATAAGGATTCAACAGGCTACTTAGTGGAAAGAGACTATCAGGTCATAACTTTAATAACTTACACATATCTAGTTTTAATTAGTCCTTGGCAGATTGGATGGCCTCTATATAGCAGTCAAGGAATATTTCCATGCTGTCTGGCTACTGAATAGTCCCTATGAGTGACTCACCATTTTCTCTCTTCCTGGAAAAAACACAACTTATTCCAGTGTGCACAAGGAAGAGCCCAATTAATCTCGGTTCTTGGTATTTGCAGGTTTCAGCCAACTTGCTCAAGTTCCATTACTTCTAAAAAAATAATCTATATATTCATTACTTCAATTTATATCTCAATTTCGAAACAGCCTCTCCAATACACGTCAGTTGGGTAATCTTCTCATTAGATTTTCTGTCACTATAGAAATAAATATTAATTATAATTTTTATCATTTATCATATTGATAGCTTTATCATATAAACTTTGAAGGTCGATATTATTGCATTTATATAAAATACAGCTGGTTTTAAGATGTGGAGTATTGATTATGGGGTTTTTTTTGGTTATAACTTTGCAACAGCAATATTTTCATGCATTTTTAAAAACTAGTGATTTTCATCACTGCCCTTGCCAAGTCTACATTCAATTTAATATTTATCTCTTTACCATTCCTGAAAACAAAAGTTGATTCAGAGTAAAACAAACGAAAATAACACAAACAACAGAGAAAACCCATAGAAAAATATCTTTCTGCAAATGTCATTTTTACTTAAACTTTCCTTCCTGTACTTTCTGATAATCTTGTCCATGCTCTACACTGTAAAAAATTTTTGAAGCTGTTCTAAATTTTATGGAAAAAAATGTAAAAAGAAAACCTCCCCAAAGTCTTTTAAAAGAAGTGTGTTCCTCGAGAATAAGTGTTTTCTGAAGAGATGCTTTCCTCAGGTGGCTGCAAGTCTCTTCAGTTTAATCTCCATATAGAGCTCGGGTCTTCAAGAGGACTGCTCACTGATTTTTTTCTTTATAGCACATTCTACTCACTTTAATTTGTCTGTACAGACATCAAATGCAACAAGGTGAACATTTTATAAGGTATTTCTGTGAAAATCTGAGAAAAAGCAAAACAAAAAACACAGTGGCAAAACATTAAGTTGGAGCACGTTATTGCTAGTATCGAGTGATCACATAATAGTATCTAGTCTATGATGGTTCTTAATTCTATTTGTTACATGATGACATTAATATCCCACATCTCTGCCTGTCTCTTATAATATTGCCTTTGTCTGAGTTGAAAAATTAACACTGTCGCTTTAATATAGAAAACTCCACATATCAATGTTAATTTAACCTGAATGACTATATATTGTAGGCATACTTTTACCAACCATATTGGCAAATGACCACTGGGTAAAACTAAATATGTATATATTAACTTTCCATGGACTTTTTTTTCATCAAAGTGTGTTTGAGAGAGAGATTGTTTTATTTTTCATATACACATAAATCTGTAAATAATAAATAAAAGGAGTCGCAGAAGAACTGTGAAATAAAGCCAGAATAACAGTCATAAAACTTCATGACACCTAGAAAACAAATTTACAACACTTATAGTTGACATACAAAAAGCCTATGAAAGCTTATGGAAGACAAAATCGACTCGGTTATAAATATTAAGTCTATCATTAAAGACGGCACAGAAGATGCCTTAGATGCATTTATATCATTTTCCTTTATGAGCTCATATCAATGTGAGATTTGAATTAGATAATAAACAATAATTGAGCACCGGTTACAAAGCCCAGAAGAATATTTGATATTTTGGAAATATATAACCCTCACTTCCTAAGGCTAGTTGGGGATATAATCCTAAATTTTATAGAACCATAGGACAAATCAGTAAAAATAGAAGATAGTTCATATCCAAGACTTGAATGATTTGTGTGAATTTTGTTTAAAGTGAAAAGTGTTCAGTGGCAAGGAGGATTTTAATTTAGCTAAATGGTCAGAGTAGACTCTTTGGAGAAACAAAGGTAAGGACCGGAACTTGAGAAAGATCCAAAAGAAGGAAAACCTTCTGGGAGAGCTGAACAAGAATGTGGCCACCCATTCTTTCCATGAGATGTGGCTGACAGCAAAGTCAGGGTACCCACTGTAGAGAGACCCCCTTGCTGGCCCAGGGCTAGATTTTCACTTATGAAACTATACCATTAATTTCAGATAAAAGATTTCTATATCTCTGAACAGATGAGTCACAAAAGAATATGTTTAGGCTTCTTCTTAAACACTAATCATTTCACATCTCATGTTTGTTTCTTTTAAAATTGAAGACAGACTATAACACTTTCCCTCGGATGGTTACCAAATACATATTTCTGAATAAATGTGATCCCCAATATCTTGCAGTATCCATCACACCCATGATGATAGTGGCAATAATAATAATGAAGAGGAGTTGGTGGGAGAGAAAGGAGGAGGAAATTTGGAGAAAGAAGAAAATGAGAAGGACCACAATAATTACGTGTGGCTCATTCTACCATGAAGCTATATAATTGATCACTTAATTCTCCACAAAGTCCTATGAAAAAAGTTCTATAGTTATCCTCATTTCACCAATGAGTAAATCAAGAGGGCATTTAAAAGTAATGTGGATAATTTAAAAATCCTAAAACAGAAAGTGTGTCTGATTCCATAAGACTTACCCCTAACAATTACACTCTACACTTTTTTTTTGTATAGAATATAATCATATGTTCGGGGGTGGGGATGGGGTGGGGTGGGAAGTGACCTCAGGCACTTTCTTTGAGTTAACCAAATCTAAAATAAAATGGGTCACAAAATAAAAAGAATAATTGAATATGTTTTACATAACAAAAGTCTAAACCAAATAAAACGACAGTAAATATTCCCACAGAAACAAACTAAAAAACATGTTGCAAGTACAGGAAAAGTACCAGACAAGGTGAATTTTTACAGTAAAGCTGAACAAAACAGAGGGCTAGATTATAAAACCGTATTATGTGTAAGTATGACAATTTCTGGGTTTTGATAGAAAAATATTCAGGAAAGTAGAGGTACCATTAACACTAAGATTAGTGGGAAGTATCTAACAGGACACTACGAGCTGATAGGAAAATAACACTTCTCTGGACAGAAACGGAAAATAAGGTCATTTTTTGAGAGACTTTGATAAAAGCACCAATTCCAGAATATTGAGTTTCTTGTAAGTGAAGAAGCGCAAAATAAAACAAAAAGGAATCTACACAGAAAGGAAAAATGAAAAAGACATTAATGAGAATAACTGTTTACTATTCATCTAAGGAAGAGTAACATTTAATGCGACTGGGATACTT